>NC_041227.1:86369631-86449207 GCF_002837175.3 Physeter macrocephalus
CCACGTCCCCTGCATCGGCAGGTGGACTCTCAACCACTGCGCCACCAGGGAAGCCCCATGGGTTCATTATTGATGATAGAACTTCTAGGGCAGGAACACGTGAGTGAGTGGCTGAGGTGGGCTGGAAGGAACATCGCTGGAGCTAAGGAGGCCAAGGAATAGAAGGACCAGGTGACACACAGATGCCAGGAATGAAGAAAGGGGTGGCTGAGGAGAGAAAGTGGTCCAAGCACCGAGGAAGGTGGTACAAGATGGGGAGCAACAGGAAGTCAGCAGATGACAGTGACAAGTAGGGGTGATGAGCAGGGATGTCCAGGTACTTGTGCTTCAGAAGAACTGGGGTTCATGAAAGATAAAAGGAGAAATGGTTTCAATATGCCACTGGTGTGGGGTGGGGGAGAAGGAGGGTCTGTACCTCTCTCTAGGCCCTGGGGTGCATAGAAAGGGGAAGAAAAAAACTGCTTTCCTCAATGCAGGGTTCAGTTAGGTTTCAGTTAGAATTCATCAGTGTGGAAGTTCAGCGAAGTTGAAGATAAAGTGGATTTTGCTGTTGGAGACTCTGGGTAGCAGGGGCAGGGTGGAGAGATCTTAGAAGGCAGGAGGGGTGGTACATGCACCTCGGATTGGGGAATATAAAGAGCAGTATAGGGTTAGCATCAGTGTGAGTATAAACTATCTGGGAGGCTTGGTGACTACTCTCCATGGTTCACTTGATAGCAGCAAGACTTAAAAAGAGAGTTAATTTTTGAAATATGTGCACTTAAAACCTTCCATCTCATTGGACTTAGTATGAGTTGGGAATGCAGGTCCTGAGCTGCTCTGGTGCCTTATTTTATGATCTCCCACTTCCCCTTGGTGTCACCATGATCAGGCCCAGGACTGTAAATGGCAGACAAGGAAATAAATCCAGTTCCTCCCGAGTTCATCACGATGCTGCCCCGGCTACAGCCAGTGGCAGAAGCCACAGCTGTTGCTCTACCAGCCGCCGTCTTGACCTTCATGGCAGAAGCAGTGGCTGCTTTCCCGGTTTCATCAAAGTGTCCTCAAGTGCCCAAAGGAGACCCCCGACACTGGGAAGAGGAGACAGCTGAGGAAAGGCACGATGAGAAGCACACTTACACATGGCGCATCGCGTCCTCGAAGAGAACCAGGTCCATCACTGTGTTGACTTCGTTGTGGTTCTCCAGGGCCTCCACCAGAGTCTGGGTCAAAAGTTCCCACGATTGTACAGGCATGTACTTGGGCTCCCCAATACCATTTGCAAAATGGCAATACATGTTCAGGCTTTGGGTCTGTTCCACTGTCTCTTCGAGATCCTGGTGACGAGACACAGGGACAGGGACCCTCCTTAGTGACTCTCAGTTCTGGTTCCACACAGAGTGGAGACACCTCATTTGCATTTTCTCTCTGAGCATGCTCTAAAAATCATCAGTGCTGCTTCCAACACTTCCTTTTTTCTTGAGAAGCCCTTAAAACGTGGATGTTTAACATTCATTTACAACGTCTGAGAAGTCACAGATGATGTTGGTTATTCCTTGTGGGCTGAGGATGGGACATGGAAGGTGGGAGGTGCCCTTCCCTCACGTACAGTAAGATCCCTGTCCCAGCAGAGCAGTGGAGGGGACACACGGGTGCATTTCCCTCCGCAGGGGCTCTTTCACCAGGATTGGCTTCCACCAGTCCTTGGCCCAAAGGCCTCACCTCTCCCACATCCATTCAGACAGGTCTTGCTTCCCAACCCATAGCAGTGTCAGAACATCCTTTTCTATTTCCTGTGAGACTGCACACTACAGGTTGCCAGCCCCAACGTTACAGGCTCAACCCAGAGGGCTTGGTTTCTGAAAAATGTGCCATGAGCCGTCCTTAGGTGACTGATTCGTTTATGGGGACGATGATAATATTAAAACACTGACAATAGAACCCCCATTTATAAAACATTTTTAAAGATTTGGGCTTATTGTGTGTCAGCCCTTGCCCACAGGGCAAACCTTAACATGTTTAATAAATACCCAGTAAAAAATTGACTTAAAAGATAGGGGTCTATGTCTCTTCACTACCAGTCTATACTTTAAGTTTCAAAGAGGTAGCTAATTTTTTTTTTTAATTCAGAAAGGAACTATTTACTTATCAAACGCAAATGTTTGAGACTTCAAGAGGTGGAGATTGTAGAGGAAGTAAGTCCAAGAAAGACTAGGTTTGCTAATGTGTGAGTAGGAATTTAGGCCAGCATGAACAATTGTCCCCACCTGCTGTTCTTTTCTAAGGTTCAGAATGGAGGATCCACCCGGGAAGGGGGAAATCAGCATGCTATTCAACAGCAGAGGCATTACCCAGGGCATACATCACTGTAGGGTTAGCCTTGTGAGCCCAGGGGACAAGATGCTTCAAACCTAATGGAGGGAGGGAAAGTGAGGATGGCAGTAACATCTACAAGAAGCCAGTCCTGCTACTTGGTTATAAGAAGAAGGAAGTAGAAAGAGTTAAATATCAAAGAGTTATTCTATTTTGAAGGTGGTTTCAGGGCCATAGAAAACCTTTAAACTATGCTGGCTTTGCTAGATAGTAACAACAAATGTCCAGACATTTGGATAAGATTTAATGTGATGCAGGAGAGCCATTCTTGCTGGTTGAGGAAAACATGTGGGAAAGGGATATGGGAATACATCTACCCAGTTTGAAAATGGGCTAATATACTGGGAAGCAGTCCTGATGGCAGTCAATTTACACTAATGATTGGCAGAAGAACAATGAAAGTGCAGTTCTGAAAAGTCTGGTCTACTAAGACTCTCTGATGAACAAAGCAAGGCTCTGATTTATGATCACAGCCAGATGTGTAGAAGGAAGAGAGAAAACCAACCCACCCAGTGAATCAAAGATTTCTTAATAGTGATGTTGTATCATATAATGGCCACAAATAAGAGAACTTTAAGCTTTTAACGGTGGAAACAGGACTGTATCAATTCCGTGTTGGAAATTTGGCAACTTTTCTCTTTTTCATTGAAGTATAGTTGATTTACAATGTTGTGTTAATTACTGCTGTACAGCAAAGTGATTCAGTTATATATATATATATATATATATTTATTTATATATATATATATACACACACACACACACACACACACACATTCTTTTTTAAAAATATTCTTTTCCATTATGGTTTATCATAGAATAGTGAATATAGTTCTCTGTGCTGTACAGTAGGACCTTGTTGTTTATCCATTCTATATGTAATAGTTTGTATCTGCTAATCCCAAACTCCCAATTCACCCCTCCCCCAACCCTCTCCTCCTTGGCAAACACAAGTCTGTTCTCTATGTCCATGATTCTGTTTCTGTTTCGTAGATAGGTTCATTTGTGTCATATTTTAGATTCCACATATAAGTGATATCATATGGTATTTGTTTTTCTCTTTCTGACTGACTTCACTTAGTATGATAATCTCTAGTTCCATCCACGTTGCTTCAAGTGGCATTATTTCATTCTTTTTTATGGCTGAGTATCGGCAACTTTCCTTTAATACCAATACAAAGATTTGGTGTAGCCAGGGTGCTTCAGGTTGGCATTTTAAATGTTGTTGGGGAAGGATGATGGCAGTATTAATTATATCTAGGCCTATGATTAAAGGATTGTTCTTAGTAGACAGACCCACGTAGGAACTTCTATTTCAAAGACTGAATGTTGTTATTCTAAAGTGCTAGCTCAGACCAACTTAAGATGACAGTCAGGGCTCATGTGCAGAGCCAACAATGAACACACAAATTGGCAAATTCTACGACGCTCACGGAGAGGCAGCTATGATGTGAGAGTGCTGAACATCAGGCCATTTAAAAAGGATGGGGGAGGGAGACGCAAGAGGGAAGAGATATGGGAACATATGTATATGTATAACTGATTCACTTTGTTGTAAAGCAGAAACTAACACACCATTGTAAAACAGTTATACTCCAATAAAGATGTTAAAAAAATAAAATAAAATAAAATAAAAAGGATGGGACGAGTGTAGGAATTTAGGGTATTTGGACTAGTAAAGAGCAGACTGAGATAAGTTACTTAAAATGCTGTCCAAACATTCAAAAGACTGTCATATAGGTTGGAATAAACTGTATATATCTTCAGAGGTGGACCCAGAATCTTATCAGGAAAAAATGTGGAGCTAAACCTAACAAGGTGAGCAAAGGGACAGCGTGGTATATTTAAATACAAGATTTGATTATTCTAAGTTCAAGAGAGGATAGATAAGCAGTATGTGTGGAAAATCCGGTGCTCTGTTCAACAGAAAGCTCACCGTTAGTTGTGGGGTAATTCTGACACTAAGAAATGTCATAAGATCTTAGACTGTGTTAACGTATACCTGTGCTACCCTGGGCATATTCTATCAATCATTCATTCTTCAAATTATTAGTAGGTTTTACGTAGGGAAGAGTTTTAGGGTCCAATATGTTTGGGAAATGATGCATGAATCAGGCTTATTCAAGATTTTCAGGGCTTTAATGTGCTGAATGTACTGTATATTTCCAAGAGAGGGCTATAATATGAAGTACTTTCTCATATATATTGCACAACGGAATACTACTCAGCCATGAAAAAGAATGAAGTAATGCCACTTGCACCAACATGGATGGAACTAGAGATTATCATTATAAGTGAAGTAAGTCAGAAAGAGAAAGACAAATACCACATGGTATCACTTATATGTGGAATCTAAAATATGACACAAATGAACTTACTTAACGAAACAGAAACAGACTCACAGACATAGGGAACAGACTTGTGGTTGCCAAGGGGGAGGGTGGTGGGGAGGGATGGAGTGGGAGGTTGGGTTTAGCAGATGCAAACTATTACATATAGGATGGATAAACAGTAAGGTCCTACTGTATAGCACAGGGAACTATGTTCAATATCCTATGATAAACCATAGTAGAAAAGAATATAAAAAACCGAATAACACTTTGCTGTACTGCAAAAATTAACACAACATTGTAAATCAACTATACTTCAATTAAAAAAATTCAAAACAATAAAATGTTATGGGGATAAAAAAAATATGAAGTACTTTCTCAACTTATTTCATCATGGATACCTTCTTTCCAAGGAGTATATTGTGGTACAACTGTTTAGCAAGACATATTTTGGCAAACACAGCAACAGAAATTATAGTACATAAGAAGAGGGGAATGCTGATCTTGATTTTGGTCAGACCCCACTTGGGTTGTGTGATGAAAGTCAGACACCATGATTTCAGAGGGGAGAACTGATGGAAGAGTAATAAAGATGATGTCAAATTGCTTTGGGTTTGGAAATAAGTCTTGTCAGAAATGGCTAACAGAACAGAGGCTCTTTGGCCTGTAAAAGCAAAGACCCAGGAAGGACAAGATAAATGGTCTTAAAATATATGAAGGTTTGTCATGTAGACCTAGGATTAGTAGACAGGGAAATGAATTTCAGATAATTATTTAACTAAATCTCCAGTCTTTAAAGTTGTTCCAAAGGTTCCAAATTTCAAAATCGTTCTAAATTTCCAGCCATTAGCCATTCCAAAGTGGCTGCCTTTGGAAAGACAGGATAGTGTATTTCCAAGGATGCTGGTGCATTATCTGGGATGACCAATCTGAGAAATGGTACTGAGAGGCATTAATATAGGACGAGGATTGGATCAGATGGTCTGCACAGACCTCACAACACCGAGATTCTATGATTAATTTGTGTCTCTTCTTGCTCCAGCATTTTTCACTTAGGCAAAATAATGACAGATTTTATTTCCTTATCTAATCCTGATGTTCTTCAATTTATGGGCTAGATTTTTATCATTTGGGTGATCACTTGCATAATTATGATTATTTTTCAAATGTAAATATGAATTCACAGGGCAATACTCACATCAAAAATTTTCTTGATCACTTCTGCTTGGATCTTATCAAAAAGATCAAGATCCTTCTCTTCCACCATCTTATCCCGATAAACCCGATTTGATTCGTGCAGATAGAGCTTTACTAGGTCTTGTGTGGACTTTACACATTCCACAGAGGAGAAGAGAATGCCCTTTAAGGAGAATAAACAGCAACAAAATATAACATGAATAGCAATTTAAAACTACAACAGTTACAATTGATAGAAGCCAGTATGTGAGAGGTACTGAACGAGATGTTTTGCCAGAAAAAGCTCATTTAACCATCCATGATGCTACAAAGTAATTTTTACAATAGTCATTTTGTAAATTGTATACATTTTGTATAATGTGAAGGTTGGGATTCAGAAAGACAGGAAGCATGCCCAATGTCATAAGGTAAGTGGCCTTAGTTCAAAACCACACAGTTTTGAAACCAGGTCTGTCTGACCTGAGAGCCTGGATTTTCAACCACTACTTTCCACATCACCACAGTGAGAGGCGAGGCTGCTTCTCTGCTGTATTTCTATTCTACAAGTACCACTTTGAAAACTAATCTGGGTGATGATTGCTTATGTAAAATCAGAAGATGACATAGGGCTGGAATGAATATAGCTAACCTTCGCAGGCCAGTAATCCATTAATTCATCTCTAGTAAGTTCTCCTTCTTATATACCTCAGGGATCGTTCCAAATATTTACTCTTCTTTTCAAATTTCTGTCACCTCTCTGTTACTATTAGCCAGTGTCCTATCCCCCTTTTTCAAGGAAAAATGGAGACCACTGAGATTAGAGCCTCTCGATGACTTCAAATCCTGTAACTTCGAGCTCATCGATGCCTTGTTTTTCCTCATTGCTTTCTTTCTTGTCTTACAAGAAAAGGGGTCCTTTAATTGTTCCTCATTACGGACAGAATAATGCTCAGATTCATCCGCGTGGCATAAAGATCTGGACATAATAAAACTACCAATCTGGTTCCTCATCACTTCCCATAAAATCTAGATTTCAGTTTCACAACTGCAAATTATTTTCTAACCCTGAATACTTTTGTGCCTCCATGCCTTCTGCTTTACTTCCTCGGCTCGTCTTTCAAGATCTAGCTCCACTGCTCTCTGCTGAAGTATTCCAGGAAATCTCCTCTCCTGTCCAACAACATCCCTCTGATGTGCCCCTCATAGCCCTTTATATATAAATCTCTATTAATATAGAAGAATTATAAGTTTCTAAAATTATTTTCCTTTGTACAGGTTTGCTTCTTCCAGGTCATGTTGAGTGCCTCTAAATTTTGGAAATAAAGCAATATACTTCCAAATACCCCATGGGTTAAAGAAGGAATCATAGGGAAAATTAAGAACTATTATGAAATGAATGAAAAAAAAATAACACATAAAAGCCTGCATGATGCAGTGAATGGTACAATTAGAGATAAATTTATAGCCTTAAGATAAATATTTCAGAAGAGGTGCAAGGCTGACAATTAATGATCTAAGTAGCCATGTCAAGAAGTTAGAAAAACAAGAATAAACTTACCCCAATCCCAGAGTAAGTAGGAAGAAAGAGATTATAAAGAAAAGAGCAAATTTTAATAATATAAAAAACATATCAAATAGAGATAACCAATAAAGTCAAACACGTAATATTGGTATACTTTTCTTTTCTTTTTCCATTTCTTTTGAGAAGACTAGCACAATTGATAACTCCCTGGTAGGGCTGATAGAAGACAGGAAGAAAAAAACAGAACTAAGACACACATAGCCAGAATAAAAAAGAGAACATATGTCAGATAAAACAAATACTTAAAAGATAACAACAGGATACTATAAACAATTTTGTGCCAATAAATTAGAAATTGATGACACTGACATCTTACCACAACTGATCCATAAAGAAATAGAAAATGTGAATTGTCTAATATGTATTAAATAAACTGAATTTATAATTTAGTCTTTCACAAAGGAAACTCCAGATGGTTTCATCATTAAATTCTTCTGACATTTAAGAAAGGCACAATACAGTGTTTTAAAAAATCTTCCAGAGAGTAGAGAAAGAGGAAACGTTTCCCAATGCATTTTTTATGAGGACTTCATAACCTAAGAATACTAGAAGAAAGAGAAATTATAGGAAAATTTTATTAATATAGGTGCAAATGTTATATAGAAAAAAACAGTGAATGAAATCCAGAAAATAAGTTCACCATGTAACAACTAAGTTGGGTTGATTACAGGAATGCAAGGTTGATTTAACATTCAAGAATAATCAATGTAATTCATCCCATTTCCAGAAAAAATGGAGAAAAAAGTGGATATAATTATTTCAACAGATATAGAAAAATCATTTAAGTTTCAACAAATACTCATGATTTAAAAACTCTTGGTAAACTATAAACAGAAAGAAATTTTCTTAAACTGGTAAGGAGCACCCACAAAAATCTATAGTAAGCATCACACTTAATGGCCAACTATTAAAAGCTTTCCCCTAAAATTAGGAACGCTGCAAAATGCCACTCTCACCACTTCTCTTCCTTGTAGTGGCAGCTGTAGACAGCACAGTAAGAAAAAGAAATTAGAAGATTTAAGGGTTGGAAAGAAAGAAATTGTTACTATGATTCATTTTTACCAATGACATGATTGTATAAGTACAAACGTAATACTGAACAAAGACACAAAAGGATATTTACCATATGATTCCATTTATATAAAGTCCCCAAATAGGCCAAAATAACTTACGGTGTTAGAAGTCCAGACACTAATTAGCTCTGGAAGGAGGAGAAAAGAGTGAATGGAAGCAAGAAAAAGGAGGCATTCCATGGATGCTGGGAATGTTGTACTTCTTGATCTGAGTTGTGGTTACATAGCTGTGATGACTTTGTGACAATTAACCAAGCTCTATGCTTATGGCCTGTGTGCTTTTCTACTTGGATGCTATACTTTAATATTTTAGAAAAATATTTTAGTTTATTTTAGAAAAAGAAAGAAATCTCATTTGGTCCCTTTGGGCCCACGCACACATACATCTCGGCCCCTGTCTCCTTCCCGGGTCTCCTAGGTACCAGCCCTGTGCGAGGTGCAGAAGGCGGGAAGAAGCCCCGCCGGGAGTGCTGACTCCGGGACTGGGTTTTACAGTGAGGGGTGCCATCAGCTGATGTGTATAAGCCCTGTTACAGCCGAACACTCAGGCTGACTGACAATTAAGGGCTGAGTCGATGAGAGCACGTCAAGAGCAAACTTTGCACAGTCTTAGACAGTTTTGTGTAGCACTGAGATGGGAACGGTTAACGAGTTCTGCTACTCAGGGCACTATCAAATTCTGTCCTGATGCCCGAATTCTGGACAGAGTGCGTGAAGTGCAGAGGAGGTCTGAATGATTGAGTCTTGGATCAAGCCGGATGGAGGAAAACAGCGTGCTCTCCAGGCAGCGCCTGTCTCCCCGGGGACAACACCCTCCCTTCCGCTCTTCTGTCAGGCCTTCTTCCGACAGACAAGCAGGCCGGAGGGGGCGGGAGGGGGACGTTGTAGCCAAGCTGTGGCCTTGCAGCGGGGCTCTGGAGGAGGAGGGTGGGGAGGGGCGGCGCTGGAGGGAGGCAGGGGCTCCAGTAGGGATGCATTTTCCCCGACCTGGGGCAGGGGGCTGACAGCTGGCAGGCTGCAGGGAGGCCAGGGTGGGACACAGAGCCCAGGGGGTGCCACTCAGGCTGCCTGAGTCCGGAAAAGAAACAGACTTAGCCTCCCATGCCAGTATCTCCCGTCCCTGGCTCCTCCTTGACTTTGCACGGTCGCCACTAAAACAGGTTGGACTAGAACCCTCCTCCCTGAGGAAGTGTTTGCTGCCCCGAATTCCCGGCACAGTAGAGCTGACCCCGCCGAGTTTGGGACATGAGGCTTCTGTTTACCAGTTAAGCCGATCATACTCAAGCTACTCGATTTGTCTGTAGCACGGTTTTGTCATTTCTAAATTGGAAATGATCAGTATGTTACCTGATACGGTTGTTGTGAGGATTAAATTATTAGCTAATAGATGCAGAGGGTGTCGGACTGGCTCAGTAAATGCCAGCTGTATTACAGACTGAAGGCGGACTTTTTACAAGGATCCCCTCTGTTCTCAAATTCCCTCCCCCATCTCACTGCTCGCGACCTCTCCACGTCACTGTCCGCTTCCACCTACTTGTTATCCCACTAACACGGTGTGTACTTTTCTACCGCCACGGCCATTCATGCCGTCATCTACCAGCTGGCAACTTCTCCGAGCCTCTGTTAAATTGGGATAATAACGTGTATCCCAAAGGGTTGTCGTGAGTATGAATCTCAGGTCACACAGGTGACAAGGCGCTGTCCAGGCAGGAGCTGGGCTGGCGCTTCGTGTGAGGGAGACCGAATGCCTCTTTCCCCTTTAGTTCTGCCACCACGGGCAGCGTGAATTTGATCAAATGGCTCAACTCCTTTTTGCTCATCTGGAAGATGCACATGGGGACGCCCCCCGCTCATCCTGTCGCAGTGAGATTTCAGAGACGGCTTGTGTGATTAAAAAAAAAAAAGAGAAGCCTTTCTCAATTAATACTCAGTAAATGGGAGGTAAGGGTGGGAATGCACAAACTTTGCCACCATCCAGGTCCGAGGGCCACGGAGCTGTGGGTTTTACAGGCTTGGAGCTGAGTCCTTCTGGCTGCCTTAACTGTCTTATGCTGTTCTCCTCATAGAAAGAACGGGTGAGAAGGACAGAATGGCGTGGTGGAAAGGGGTTCTGGCCAGGGACCTGAAAGACCTAGGTTCTATTCTGGCTCCTTCCCCGGCTGGCTGTGTAAGCTCTGCGGGTGTGTTTCCTCATTTGTAGCTGAGTTAACGCTTGGGAGCCACGTGACCCAGGAGCGCTGTCTTGAGCCAGCTCACCGGAGCTCTCAGAGACTCAGCCTGGCTGTGGGGCTGTGGTTCACCCTCCAGGTAAGCTTTTTGGGAGCATCACTCTTGGATCTTTGAACTAATATTTAGTGGGTTTCTGCTTCTTTTGACCATGGAACCTGCAGGCTCTATGGCCTCAGAGTCTGGACCTTTGCTAGTCTGAGGTTCCCCAGAGCCCTACCTGCACAGGTAGTGTAATTATCCCCAAACACATGTGCTCCCCATGGAGGGTCATGCCTCACTCCCTGATCATGCTGATATTTCCCTACAGGTGTGGCCTCTGCTTGGGATAAAAGGCACTTTCCCTCAATAATGGCTCAGAACTATCCTGGAGAGGGGTCTCTCTGAAGAGCAGTTTCTGCAGATTCTCATCCAGGACGGGAGGGTTGTGGACCCATCACAAGAGGATGCGGTGCCTGGCCAAGGGGAAGAGGGGGCCGGGTTTGATGCACTGCCCTCTGGAGGTTTTGATAGTGAAGGGGCAAGCAACTGGAAGCACCAGCCAGACACAGGTCACCACTATTCAGATGAGCAGCTGGAAGGATCTGAAATGGCTTTGACCTGGAAAATAAACTGGAATTTTTAGGAGTGACGCATCCCAGTGGCTGGCGGATGGTGTCTTCGGAATAGTATGACGTGGCTTCTTTAGGAAGCAGAGCTATCCTGCATGGTTTAGGGGATGTTATTTTTCATCCCAAGAATGATGGGTGTACCACCAGGGCCTGCAAAATAGTTTTCTCACTTTCTTCTGTGTCACTTTCTTTTCTAGGCACGTTGGAACCATTAGATGACATTATCTCCAAAATGCTAAGCCTTCTCCAGCCCGAAGGAACCAACTCAGAAATAAATACACTCTGCTTACCAAGAAGTAATTTAATGGGCAAAGAGAATTCTATTATGTTGAATAGACCCTCACGGACCCCACAGCACTCTGCTTACTTGTACATTCGTCACTCCGTATGAACCGTGCCTTTGCCTGAGAGTTTGGCAAAGAATGGAGGGGACAGGATGATGGCTAAGCCTCCCAGTGTGTCTTGGAGCCGATGGACCCACCTGGAAAACGTTGGCCAAGTCCCTGAGGTTGAAGATGTAATGGAATCTGATCGCTGTGGGGAGGAACGTGGTGGCGATCTTCTGGTGGAAGGTAAGGGCCACGCGGATCAGCTGGGGGACGCATTTCTGCAGTGGTGCCGGGAAGTTCCCAAGCTTCAGGTGCTGAGCCAGGATGGTGCAGTAGATGGAGGACAGGGCGTCTGCTCCCGGGAAGGAGAGGGCAAACACGCTGAAGTGACGCTGGATAGGGGAGGAGAGGCACGTGGAGGAGGCCACGAGTTAGACATCTGTGGTCACGGGATAGAAATCACCTCTTCAGGATTTGGATAAGATGGTGAAGAATTCTCAGAAGTGCTTTGAATTCTACATTCTGGCCACATTTCTCACATTAAACCCAAACTTAGGTTGAACCTAAAATGATTAATGGGTTCTGGGCCTCTGGTCAAAGACGTCAGCATGGTGTAGCAGGAAGGGAATGGAACTTGGACTCTGGGAATCCGAGCCCAAATCTGAATGTGATCCCGAGAATGCACATGACCTGGGGAGGGTCATTCACCTCCCCGGAGTTCTCTCAACCTGAAGACCAAGTTGAATTAGATGAACCCTGATTCCTTCTGGCTCAAGAGGCTTCAGAGCTCTGGGTCTAGAGGGGTTTCTGTCTCCCTGGAAATGTGAGTCAGCATCCTGTACGATTTACCACTTGAAGAGGCTGGACAGGGCAGGGGCCGATTATCACACATAGTCCAGTGACATCAGCCTGGACCCCAGGGTCACAGTTCCTCCTGTACCTGAAGCCGTGGGTCGATGGTGAAGCTGCCCGCGGTGGGGTTCATACAGGAAACGTACTGGACATTCATGACCTCCTTTAGGGACAGTTTCTTTCGATCATACCTGGAATAGTCAGAAACCAGGGACGAGAGTTGAGTGAGGGCGGAGGCAGGTAAGTGTGCTGTCAAGGTGAGCTGGGATGTGTCCGATCATTCATGCGTTCGGGGGTAAAAAACAGTCTAGATACATTGGTAGAAACTAAGAAGAGACAAGGGCTTAGGACAAATTCCTAAGGGATACAACATCTATGGACGTAGCGCAGGAAGAAGAGACCACAAAGATGGTCAAAGAGGCAGGAGGAAATCAAGGGTGTGTAGTATCCAGAAAGCAAAGGAAGCCAGTATTTCCAACAGGACAGAGCAGTCAACCACATCAAGTGCTGCAGAGAAGATAAGAAAGATGGTGACCCAACGGGGTCTGTTGGATTTCACGATAAAGATACAGTGAGTTGAGCAGGAACAGTTCAGTAAAGTGGAGGAAATAGAAACCTAATCTTAGTGGACAGAGGAGTGAGCAGGAGATGAGGAGGTGGAGACAGAGGAGAGAATCTGGTTACGTAGAGAGAAACAGAGCAGTAATTAGAAAATGATTTTTTAACACAATAGGATAAATTTGTGCAAATTTAGACACTGATATGAAGGAGCCCATCAGGAGATAGGGGAACTAGTAGGTGAAGTGAGATTTCAAGAGATGGGAGAGAGTAGACTCAAGATGCTGGTGGGTGGTTGAGCCTCAGGGAAAATGTAATAAGGTGAGGGAGAAAAAGATGCACAGGGATGGAAGTAAATTGTATAGGTGTGGAAGCTAGAAATGGAGATGGCAGGAATGACCATCAGCTGAGGTCGGGTGGGAAGTTTGAGGAGAGAGGAGAAGGCATGAAGTAGACATTTCAGAGGGTGAAAATGTAAACATATGAAGGCAATACAGTAGAATTTCCAGGAAGTTTCTACTTCCCATTGAAGGTTTGTGACCATGAATCTAAAGTAAAACTATTCAGTAAGTAGCCTGATTTTTTTCCAGGAGACTTCAGCTGCTCGAATACTGGTATGGAGATTGTGGGTGGTGATCCATGGCACACGTCCAACAAAGACCTTAGGAATGAATGAAAGGCAACTCGGGTGACTGTCGTCATAACTGTAATTCCTCTCTCTGAATTCCCTCTTGGCCCTCCCTGTTTTTTTCTCAGCAGCAGTAGATTCAGTGTGAGGTAGGAAGGTGAGCCAGAGTTATCTCAAATCACTGACTTGCTTTTTTCTTTCTGGCAAGTTTAGACCTTTTGCCATTAAAGACTGTTCTGTTGCAGGAGATAACATCAGAGCCTGTGAGATGCTCTGCAAAGACAAAGGCTATTAAGACCCGCAAACACACGTGCACTATACAGAATGTTAGCTGTTCTCAGTGAAGGCCCTGCTCACTGCAATAGGACCACAGGGGAGAGGGGGAGGCGGACTGGTTAATTCTGCTTTGGGAGCTTGGAGAAGGCAGCTTTAGAGATGAATATTGAGGGAAAAAGTAGACATTTTTCCTTAAGTGAGAGCTCAGTACCTTCTCTGACCAGCCTCTTCCGGTGAGTCTCAATCCCCTGTTGGAAGGAAGAGCACTCAGGAAACAGAATCCCATGAGGGACTCAGTTTGCTGTGGCGATTCTCATCTGGCGCTAGAGCTGAGCTGAGGTCTGCAGCTCCAACAACAGGACAGTGATCGGCCTTGGACCTGTTCCCCACCCGGCCGAGTCCCTTTATGTGTGCTCCTACCAGTGGCCGTAATCCAGGTGCTGCCTGATGATGGTGTGGGCCTGTGCAGTCCCGTAGGCGTCCACCTCAGGCATGTTCATGTCATCTATGAAATAGATAAGCTTCTTGTTGCCTGTGGGGCCGTAATTTCTGCCCGCTTTCTTCTCCAGAGGCTTCTCCAGGACAGCTGAGGAGAGAGCCAACGAGTGAGGGAAGGATGTTCAAAGCTCAGATGTCAGTTCTAAGACAGTCCAATGTCAAGGACAAGCCATGGTGTAGCGTGCAAACAACAAGAGCTGCTCCCGGCAGCAGGCAGTTCTATAGGACCAGAGGGAAGGCGGCCGATGACCAGGCAGGAGTGGTGACAGCAGTGCCCAGGCTTCGAACATCTGACTGTGCACTGTGTTAGGGTTTTTTTTTTTTTTTTTTTTGGCTGCGCTGTGCAGCCTGCGGGATCTTAGTTCCCCGACCGAGGATGGAACCCGTGCCCCCTATGTTGGAAGCATGGAGTCTTAACCACTGGACTGCCAGGGAAGTCCCTCTGTTAGGTTTTTACAGACATTTATGGTCTCACTGAATCCTTACAACACTGCTACTAGATTAGTACCATCATCCCTTTTGTAGGTGACAGAACTGAGACTCAGAAGAACGAATTAACTCTTCTAAGGTAGAGCCGGGATACAGATCCAAACCAGCTAAACTTCAAAGCCCATGTCCCTTCTACCACACTTGCGGTCCACTTTCTTTGTTTGTAGACTAGAAACAGGAGTCCCAAGGCCTAGTACTCTACCCCCAAGGAAATCTGCAGACAACCAGATCCTGGGGAGACCTGCCCTCTCTACCTAAGACAGCAGGGGAGCAGCCCATCCCAGGGCTGGGAGGAGGCTCCTTCCACCCCTGGGCTATAAGAGAGGAAACACCGGATAGTCTGTCAACAGTATTCTCAGAGAGCTCACCTGCTGGGGTTCCCTGAGGGAGAGCAGAAACTAGAGCCCCAGAGAATTTCCCAGAAGCTTCCAGTATCATGAACAGCGCCCCTCTGCCTTCAGGTATCAGATCATCTTCAGTGCCTTTCTGGAAACCAAGTACAGACTCCCTCCTGGAGCTGCTTCTTCAGTTACCCAGCCAGAGGGAAGCAATCAAAGAGTACGGTTTTCCAGCCTGACAGGACTTGTTTACAGCAAATTTAAGTAATAGGCTGGAGATACATGTATTTTTTTCAATAAAGCAATTAAATATTTATGTATTGCAAGAACCAATACTATTACCGCTGGAGGCTCTAAGAACCATCTGATTCCTTTTCTTGAAAAACAAGTTTGTAAACAAGGAGGAGGTGTCAACAGACATATGAAGGTGACAGATAAAGACAAGTTCCTTCAAGAAGCTTGAATATTCCAATTATCTGGTCCTACGTTAAATTAAGTGTTCCAAATATGAATTAAATTTAAATTTAATTAGCATGCAATTAACATACACTATCAACCAATTAATCACCCAACACCTTCTTCCCCCCCTTAAGATATAACAACTATATATGAGATCTGTCAAAATGAAATATAATTAATGGGCTGTCAAGGACATGCCTTTGAGAACAGTCCTTCTAATAGGAAATTCTCTCCTTAGGAAGACTTGTTTCTCCTCCTCCCAAAGCAATGATATTCAAATCAACTCCTGGAATTAGGCAGACCCTGTAATTTGGGTTGATTAAGCTTTTTATGCTTCTCAAGGACTGTTGAGGAGAAAAGCACATCAGCTAACAAGAAGTGGGCTTGCAATGCACGGGATTATCTCAAACGGATGATGTCAAGTACTCCAGAGAAAGAGAGGTCTCCCTAGGAAAGGCACACACATGCTGGACCCCTTCCTGGCCGAGCTCTGCCCCAAGTCCCATCTAAAATGGAATGGTAGTGAGTTCTTTTGCTTCCAGGTGGAACTGGAGGAGCAAAAGTGGGTTTACATTTCAGCAAAAATGTTGATGTTGAAGGCACTAAACGGATGAGACATATCAAGAAATGTGACCCTCCCACCAACTTTCCGGGTCCTGCCTGGTTGCACACAAGGCCGTACCCAGCCCTGGAGCTCACCTGTGCAGTCTTACTGCATTTCTCCATTGGGAACGGCTGGGCGGCCAGCCTGTGGCCACGTGGAGGGAAGCAGCTGCCCCGTGTTTTTATTCACACCATCCCTCCTGCATCGTTTCACCACCACTGTGCATTGAAGAGCTGCTTCATTTTCAAAGTGGCTTCCTGTTTGTTACCTCATTTCACTGTCTCCACTGCTACCATCCTTGTCCGAGGCTCTCACCTGGTGACTGTGACATCCTCCCAAATGGTCTTGCTGCTTTTGCCCTAGATCCTTACGCTATATTCTCCAGGCAGCAAGACAGGGGTATTCTTGTAAGATGTAAATGAGACTGTGCCAGCCCCCTGGTTAAAACCCTCGGGTGGTGTCCCATCTCACTTGGAGCAAAAGCCAGTCTGGTTGCTTGGGAAACCACGCACCTCGGTTTTCCTCTGCGGCTACTCCTCTCTTCACTCCCTCTCCTCCAGCCATCCTGCTTCTGACTCACTAGTCACTCGTGGCCTCGGGGCCTCTGCTCTGGCTGCCTCCTCTGTCTGCAGTCCTCTTCTCCCAAATGCCAGAAGTTTGCTCCCTCACTCCCATTATGCGTTTATCTACTCGAATGCCATCTTCTCGGCAAGCCCTTTCCTGGCACTCAAGCCCAAATTAAAACCCCACCTCCTATTCCCTGCCCCTGCTTCATTTTTCTCCATAACACTTATGACCACTTAATATCCTCTATGTCTTTCTTATTCATCTTGTTTATTTATCTCCCTTCCTCCACATTATAAACTCCACAAGGCCAGGAATCCTTCTCTGTTTTTCTCACTGTCATAACCCCAGCACCTAGAATACTATTTAGCACAGAGGAGGGTATTCAGAAAATTATTAAAGAATGAATGAATGAATGACTTTTATTATGATAACAAACTCCATGAATAGGCAAAGAAAGACTTATCATCCCCTCTCTGTAACTAAGCAAACAGAGGCTAAGGTAGGCTAAATGCTACGCTGGAATCAGAACCCAGGGCTGTTGATACTCATTTCAGTGCTTCTTTCATATCACTGGGGAAGAGAGGGCTTGTGAACCCTTATGTCCCAACCCTTCCCCCGGGCTTCCTTGACCACTGCAGTCCCGCGGTTCCTCCAGTCTCTGAGCACCAGAGCCGTGCGTTCATTCACTCACAGAGCGTCACCAGGGACCTGGCTTTGTATGGGGGACTGGATGTGCACCGTATCACTGACCCCTCAGAGCAGCCCTAGCATGCATTGTCATCACCTTTAAAAACTTCTTTCAACAAATGAGAAAACTGAGCTTTAGGGAAATAAAAGGACTTTATCCAAGGTCATACAGCTACTGAGGGCAAAGCCAGGATTCTAACCCAGGTCTGTCTGACTATGGCATCTTATGTAACCACCACAGCAAAGTACCTATCTTAAACTTTCCTACGACCTGGCTTCCGCCCTTCAGAAATCCCAGGTTTAGGTAACTCATTGCCTGACCATGTTTTTGACAGAGATCATTAATAATTAACCGTGTCTTACTTTGCACTGACATGATTTATGTACCTGTGTTTGAACTATCTTCCTTTCATATTATCCAATTTTTCACATTAAGATGTTTCAGTTATATTGTAAGGGCTTTTCATTTATTCTTTCAAAAAATAACATACTTTGCATGATTATAAAATAATATTCATTATATAAAAATTGAAAAGCATAGAAAATCATAAAGATGAAAATGAAAATTGCCCATAATTCTATCACCTAGCAGTAAGCATTACTTTCACTATTTTGGCGTATTTCATTCTAGTCTATTTGCTCTGTTAGATTTTCTCCTTTACAAAATTGGAATTATACTGTATATTCTGCCTGTGTATGTTTTTTTCATTTCTCGTATTGTAAACCTCTTTATATGATAATACCTAGCCTTCCAAAACATGATTTTTAATTGCTGCATTGTGTTCTATAATTTGGAGGTGCCAAAATTTATGGAATGGTTTCCCTATAGTATGAAACATGTTGTTTCCAATTTCCAATTATACTTTGAAACCCCCTCCCCCCATTCCAAGTAGAGTGTCTTGCCCACTAGATGGTCTTTGATGATTTAATTTTGTGCCATCTCCTTTTTGGAAGATATTCAGGCAAGTGGCGAGAGCTGTCTATCTGTGATAACGTAATGCTCCTTTGAAGTCGAGAGTTTGATCAGATCTTTTTTAAGGTCCTGTCCAACCTTAAACTTTTAATGAATAGGTGACGGAGATCTGTTTTACACAAGGACTCAAGACACCTGAGCTCCTATCTAATTAGCGTAATTACGCACTCAAATATTTGTTGAACTAATACTTCAGATCGCAGTTGGATGGCAGAGAATCCAGGACTGTGACGAGCATCATTTTGGCTCACTCGCTTCACACTGCAAATATAAGCCCAGTGATGCTGTGACCCAGTTCTTTACCTCTCCTTTTCCCTTTCTAAACTGTCCTGTCTATGGGTCATTGCAAATTCTTTTAGTTTTAAAAATTCCTTATATTTTCAAAATGAATGAGAAAAGGCTTAAGTTATTTCAACAGACATAAAATAGACCAATTAAAATAAAGGCTAAAAAGGGATTCCAGAACAATACAGAAGAAACTTATTTGTACCAGTAATCAGGGATGACATAGTTACTGTAACCAAATAAAAATGGTCACATTGTCCTTTATGAACTGCCTCCTTGAAAGCTCAGACCTAAATCTGTGTTGAATTACAGTAACCGTGTCACCCCAGATCACTGGTATAAATCCATCTCTACTTTTGTATGAAAAAACTTTTCAGGCACTCAATTCTAAAAGGCATATATCGTGGAAACTTACAAAAGATGTATCATGCTGCAAAATGGGCATGGAGATATTTTTTAAAACCTGAAAATTATCTTTTATTGTCCTAACTTTCAATCAACACCAAAGGGTGGATCATTAAATGGTAACTCAGCAAAGGGAAAGAAAGCAGTGCAACTGCGTCTGTGGCATTTAGAGCAGCTGGAGGAACGGAGATCTGCCTCTCTCAGCCAAGGTGTCAGTGCTATTAATCTGTGATTTGTGCAGCTGCTGGTGAATGATCAAGTGAAGTCTGACAGCTTCCGTGCCCACGTGAAGGCCCTATTTTATTTACTGTCAAAGGCAGAGACGTCCATGTGCTCCAGATATCAGATGAACGGAAGCAAAGTTGTCATTCTATTATGGAAATTTAGATGCATGACTTACTGTCTTATCAAAGTGGATGGACACTGTAGCTCAGTGAAATAAGACAGCCTGGCTATTAACTCACTGTGTGACTTTGAGGGAAGTCCCTTAACACCTCTAAAGCCTCATTTTCTCATCTTGTAAAAATAAAGATCATCAGATCCATGATGGACACCATTTCCTACTTGCTTCTCCTTAGTCACTTTCCAGCTGGGGCAGCCATGTGACACAGTTCTGAACGGTAACACACACACATAAGTCAGTGGGGTTCCTGGAGAGCTATCATTTCCTGACATGGGCACTAACTCTTCCCTTTATCTTTTTTTTTCCATTTGGAATGCAGATGTGATGGCCGGAGCAGCAGCCACTCTGCTACCCTGAGGTACCATCTAAGAGACTAATAGTTACTATAGCCTCAATATCACTGAACCATTAATTTAGCATTAGCAACTGCCTACCTCAAGACTTCTTGTTGCATGAAAAAAGAATCTCTGTTTATGTCACTATCATCAGATTTTCTGCTGCTTGCAGTCAAAAGCATTACTGATAATACAGTGGTTTGGCAGAGTATAAACTTCAAATAAAGCAAGTGCTATCCGCACGGGTGAGCAATGTGAATGCCTTGAAACACAACCCGCATTTGCATTTAAAGGAATTTTGAATCTGAGTTTAGAAAAGTACTCAATGGAGATCCCAGAGCTGGATGCAATAGAGAGGAGAGATGCAGGGAATATCAAGCACCTGCCTTCTCTATAAAAGAACATCTGATTTTGAGAAAAATGGCATTCAATGGACTAGCAGGATGAGTGAGCTGCAAAACATCCCCCTGGAGACCTCAGTGAATTGACATGCTGGGGTGAAGTTACTGCCCATTTGAAAGCTGGAACATTTTTTCCAAAAACATTATTTTTGTTTTAGCATAGTTTATGTTAAATGCCTTTTTCAAGCAGAAGGGGTTTGCTTGTGCTCCTTTTCTTCTGGCAGTTGGGGCTTAGAGATTATGGCATAATATTTACAGATTTTTAAATTTGAGAAGGATTTTAATATTGTTAGAATAACAGCTTCCATTTACTGAGCACTTATTGTATGCTAGGAATCATTTTGAGTGTTTTACATATTTTATCTTGCTATTCAGGAATGAAAAGAATGAACTATTGTACCCTTAACAACATGGATAAATCTCAAAATCATGCTGAGTGAAAGGACCCAGACAAAAAAAAGATGGCCTATTGTATGATGATTCCATTGTATAAAATTCCAGAAAATGCAAACTAACCTATTGTGACAGAAACAGACCAGTGGTTGCCTTCGGCACAGGACAGGGTGGGGGGGTTGGGAGGGAGGGAGGGATTACCAAGGGAGGTGAGGGACTCACGGAGGTGATGGATGTATTCATTATTTCGATTGTAGTGATGGTTTCATGATGGGTAAATATTTCAAAATGTATCAGATTGTATACTTTAATGTGTGTCATGTATTGTATGTCAATTATAACTCAAAAAATGTTTTTTAAAAGGGAAAATGTTAAAAAATTATCCTGCCTTTTAGTAGGAAAATGGATAAATGAGCTGAGTTTTATTCACACAAGGGAATTCTATGCAGCAGTGAAAAACCAATGAGAGGGCTTCCCTGGTGGCGCAGTGGTTGCGCGTCCGCCTGCCGATGCAGGGGAACCGGGTTCGCGCCCCGGTCCGGGAGGATCCCACATGCCGCAGAGCGGCTGGGCCCGTGAGCCATGGCCGCTGGGCCTGCGCGTCTGGAGCCTGTGCTCCGCAACGGGAGAGGCCACAACAGAGGGAGGCCCGCATACCACAAAAAAAAAAAAAAAAAAAAAACCAATGAGAAAGTTCTGCATGCATTAAAACAGACAATGATGAAAAAAGCAAGTTACCAAAGAAGTTACAGTATGATACATATTTAAAATTTAAATACACACAACAACATGGTGTATTTTATGGGTACATATATGTATCAAGAGTGTAAATGTGGAGTAATGCACATCAACTCGAGTGGTCCTAGTCCGGTTAATGAGGGGCAAGACAGAGGAAGGGATGGGGGTGGTATGTTGGCTGTACTTAAAATGCTAAGATCCATAGCAAAATGACAAAATGTTAACATCTGTGAAATCTGGGTTGTGGGTACATGGGCATCTGTTATACTATTTTCTGTACTTTTCTGCATGCTTGAAATATTTCATAATTTTTAAAAAGTTTAAGTCATTCTCCATCCCACTCTTAGCATCCAGTTCCCCTTGCCAGGGGCAACTGCTGTTTCTTGTGTGTCCTCCTGGAGATATTCTTAGTACATACAAGCATAGATGTATGAGTGTGTGTGTGTATATATATATATGCAAATTTTTATATATCTCTTTTTAAACAAGATATACTACTTTGGAGAATACTATATACACTGTTCTATCTCTTGCTTTTCTCACTCAATAAAGAGCGTGGATATGGTTCCAACTCAATTCATACAGACTTTCCTCATTCTTGGTAACAATGCTGAGCATTCCATCATATGGATAATTAGGCTATTTCCCATCTTTTACATTACAGACACATTATAAACACACATTTTGCACATCTGTCTGGGTGTACTATCTGGCCTTTAAAGCAGACTACACCACATCACATTGAATCTTCTCTTAATTCCAAGGGTCTTAAGTACAAACAGCAATGACAATGTTGGGCTTCAAAAGAGTGATGGGCTCCTGATGTGGGTGGGACAGTTTGCCACTTTTCTGATGCCAGACCAGCTACCCTTTGGGTTCCTGCACCTCCTTTTTATGTTTTCTCTTTCCTGTTGGATACCAGGCGCTTTGCTCCCACTTTTCTAATTGTTGGTAGCACCCTTTTCCCTGCCATTTTGTTGCTTCTGAACTGTTTTCAGCTAAGAAGCCAAATAAGAAAACTTGTTTGGACTGCGGCTAAAGTAATGGGTGGGAGGTTCCAAGTAAGGGAACCCAGTATTTTTCAGAGTCAAGAGTATGCTACTCATCTCCTTTTCCTTGGCTATGAATTTTCACCCTCTGGTTAAAGTATTTTTTTACATTATAAAATCATTATAACAGGACTCTAGAAAACAATTTCTCTAGATTACTCAAATAGTACCACTAATAATAAGAGTAATATTATCAAATATTTATTTCAGTTTCCAAAGTGTTTCTTATCAGGGAGGTAGTATAGCCTAACGGTTAAGAGCACAGGATCTGAAGTCGGACTGTCTGGGTTCAAACCCTGGTCCACCATACTTGCTGTGTAGCCTCGAGTAGCTTATTTAACTTCTCTGTGCCTTGGTTTTCTCATCTATAACATGGGGGTTATACAAATACTTTCCAAGGTTGTACAAGATTAAATGATTTAAAAACGTGTAAAAGTCTAATCTCAAGTTAGTGCCTGACACATCCCTGGTGAACGTTTGATAATATCAGCTATTATTATTACTATGATCAGTGTAGTTATAGTAGTAGTAAGAGTGGGCAGACCTGATAATCTGATCAGTCACTGGACTCAAGGCTTGCAAGTAAGTGTAGAGGTATATATGTTCAGTAGCAAAACAGTGTCAGGATGTGAACCAGCCAGGCATGTGAAGTCTGCTTATGACCACTGCCGGGTGTGAACGTGACGGTGCCAGGCCACGATGGAAGGTTATGACATTGTGTGGCTTGATGGTGGCTGAGGTGTCATGGAGTCAAGATGAAGTTAGTGGTTTGCTGGAGTTGCCTCTTGAGAGCTGACTGTTAGAACAGGGAACTTAGTAAGCTGGTGGTTCAACACAGCCATTATTTAAAAACATAAATTAGATAAACTGACAAGTAAGTAAATTATATTAAAAACAAAGGTAATGAATATTCAAAGCTCATCCTGTGCAAATTATTTGACTACATTTTACCATTATCTGTGCTCCTGAGGTTATGTCCACCTACTGAATCTGCAGAGCGGAAATAGGATGCATGGTGCTCTGCTGTGCTTCTCTTCCCAACTCCATGTTCACGGACATGGTGGGGGTCGCCTGAAATTGGTCATGGTGGGAGTAATTACACATCAGAAACTGGTAAACACACAGAACAGGGCTTGATTTGTTTCGCTGATTGTGTAGACTTAAGAAAACAATTAAATTTAAAAGTGTATCGTGTCTATAACTGCTCACATTGTGAAGAGCAGAAAAAAATCGGAGTGTTCTTTCTCAAAGAGAAGATGCTCACATCATTGACAAACTAGTGACGTTCTAATACAAGTCTCCATCACTTCAGTTTGTCTTGTTATCCAGGTGGGAATGACAGTCAATTGCTAGATTGGGACCGAAGGTGTGAAACTTTTACCAGCCCAGCAGGGGATGAAGCCCAGAGGCTGATTTGACAAAGAGGTGGAGTCTCCCTGTCGCTGAGGGGGGGATGGGGGACGACCTTAACTTCCATCCACAAGCTTCAGGCGCTAACCTGCTGTGAGAGGTAGAGACAGTGCAGCCCCCACTAGCATGAGGAGCTGGCTGGATCCCAACCCTGGAAGAGCTGGCAAAGCGGTGCAGAAAGAAGGTGGGGAGTGAGCTGTTGTCTCACATGGGAATTGGGGAAAGCACAGTGCTGGCAGCACCACGCGGTTGACTCTCTGTGGTTCACACTGGGCAGGGGCCGCAGAAGGACCAGACCAGGTTCACTTTCATGTATAAGCTTGGCTTATAACTTTTCAATCTGCAAACAGCCCATAGGCCGAGCTCCTCGCTTTTAGTGGACTGTGCATTCTAGGGGTGGGGATGCACGTGGTCTCACGTGGGAAAGCCCGGGCGGAGGGACAGAGAGTGGGTGGGGCCAGGCTGTTACACTGTGAGGGGTGAGAGCAGGGTTCCTCCCCAGCCCTGTCACTCCCCTCCTTTTGTTGGGAGGTTGGCTTGGGCACTTCTTCAAAAGGAGGCTGTTTCTAGGGTTAATGTGCTGAGTGTTTCTATATAAAAGGAGAACTGACAGTAGGTGAAGGTCAAGGAGAAAGTGGGTGGCGAGGGGGAAACACCTTATGCAGTGAGCCCTGGACCCTGAAGCCACACCCTGAGGAGCCATGTCCCCTCGGGAGCCCAACGCGTAAACTCCCAGTGAAATGCACGCTCCATGTGGTCAGCAGACTGGATGTGCCACACCAGCCTTGCCACATGATGGTGACCTTGGGCAACTACATACTTTGTCCTGAGCCTCGGTCTCCCCATCTATGAGGTATGAGGAGTGAATAAAATGATCTCTAGAGGCACATCCGCTGCCAGAAGTCTACAAGCCCATGGAAATCTTCCAGTAGGTTTTCTGTTTTCTTTGTCATCAAGGTGCTGACCTGTACTGTGTTGAAATCCCACCCTGGGGGACTTTGGAAGGCCAGGGAGGCACTTAGGGAGAAAGGATGGGAAAGAGGACCCTGCTGAGGGTGCTGGAAAGTGGGACGCAGAAGGGAGGGGAGAGGAGAGAAGGGGCGTGGAGGGGAATGAACAGTGCTGCCCCTGGGGGTCAAGCCTGGGAGGTGCCTGACTTCTGCTCCAGTTCCAGCTCCCCGTAGGAGGAGTGGACACTCAGACACCCCACCCGCTCCTCCACGCCCCCTGGGCCCCTTATGTAAGCAGCTCCTTGCAGGAAACCACTCTCAGCAAGAAGTCCCTTTTCCTGTCACTTGAGCAAATCGATATTGCAGCTAACTTTTAAACCAGGCACCCCCATGCTCTACTCACCTCTGACCCAAGAACAGTTTTCAAATCTTTTAATCATACAATGCCTAGCCTAACCCGTCAGTTCTTCCCTTAGATCAAAGAAGTAGAAATGGAGAATAAGTAATTAACAGATGACCAGATCTCTTCCCTGGCTTCCCCTTCAGTCATCTCGCAAATAAACCGTGTGACCAAACTGTGTGAACAGATGACGTCTAGAGGAAGATCACAAGGCGTCGACAAGCCCGCGCACAGTGGGGGATGGCGAGGACTCGGACCCCCATCTCAGTGATTAACTGAGATTACTTCTCTCTGTCTCTCTAAAAAGTTTCACGGCTGAGCAGAATCTTGGGAGATGGTTTTTGGAGGACGCTGAGGCCACCATCTCCCTCAGATTGCCAGCATTCTGATTAAAGGCACCTTTTTCTCCTAGTGATACCATTTGCAAGTATGTAATTGATTTTGCGAGCAGTGAGCAGCGGACCGATTCACAGGATTTATCGATGTATTCGGTAACACTGACCCTGCAGCATCGCCGACGTGGTGTAGTAGTTGAACGGCACGTTTTTCACCAGGTACTCCTCGGCGTCCAGGCTGGCCAGCTTCGCTCCCACCAGCACCGACTTGCCGGTGCCCGCGGTCCCTACCAGCATGACCGGCCGCCGCCGAGCCAGGAGCCGCTCCAGGAAGTAGCACACTCGGATGGTCTCGCTCGTGTGCACCAAGCAGGCCTGGAGAGGGAACAGGATGAGTGTGCCGGGGGCTCGTGGGAGAAACAGATGCTGGCTGAGTGTTCCGGAGCATTTCAGGGGAGGGAATTCCTCGGGGGTCGGGGAGCTCACTATCCTGGGGAGGAGGGCCCCCCTACTACCCAGTGAGACCCTCCTACTACCTCATGCTCTGGGTAGAGAGCAGGCCCTTCCCCCTCTGCCAGCACCGTCTGCCTCCCTGTGGCCTCTCTTGTAGAATCTTCTGCCCTGGCCGTCCTCCTTCTCCTCCAAGGATGCCTGTGGGGGTCTGGTAATTAAGTTACCTGGGCTCTGGGAGATCTTGTGACTTCACTGCACCCATAATTTCCTCTGAAAAGACAAGTAGCTGGGGACGACTAACTCCTCGTGAGGCTAACCCTTTCGGATATCCATAAGGGGCTGCCGCTAGAGCCACTGCAGATCCTGGGGACACTGCACGTCCTTGGTCGCTCAGCCACACTCACCTGCAAAGGCATCTCAGGGTCAAATTCAAACTGGGGGATGAGCTTGGACCAAGGCTCGAATTTCTTGGTCTCTGGGTCTATGTAATAGTCAAAGATGGTTCCTTGGGAGGGAAACTTGACTGTTTTGAACTCGGTCAGCCACCATTTGCTGAACTCTGCCCGTTTGTCCACGAGCTGCCAAAACAAAGCAGGTCAGGAGTCAAGGCTCTGCAGAGCACAAGAAGCCTGGAGAGGCTGCCCTGCATCGGGCAGAAGGTCAGGGCCGGGAGCAAAGGGGGCTCCTGCTTAACCGCCAAGGATCAGCCCCGACAAGGCCCAGCTAAGCAGGGGCTGCCCTGGAGCATGTACATGTGCCCCTGCTTGACCAGGTGGCTGGGTCGCCCTGGCATTATGCATCTCAGAGCACTGGCAGGTGGAGGGTGAGGGACGGAGGTGTAAGAACACAGAGGAGAGTAGGAGCCTATGGCCCCAAGATGGGCAAGTGCAGCCAAGATCTCCTGAAGAGACAGATCCACCCCGGTCCGCCTCGACTCCCAAGGCTCTGAGCAACGTCCAGGACAGCAGTCAGGGATGGAAGGAATAAAATGGTGGCCGTCGACACGTGGGGGCACAGGATGGTGCGGTGAGAAGAGCCTCAGCTGGGGAGCCGCGCACATAACCACTGACAAATCACGTCTTTCCATGCCTCAGTTTTCTCATCTGATTCTAGGAAAGGGTATTTCTAAATTTCTTTCAAGAGCTAAAATTCTAAAAATCTACGAGAAGCAGAGACAAAGCTATACAGGTCTTTCTGACGGAAGGAATAGGTAGCACTATATATGCATACATGTTAGATCATGAGCCCCTAAGGATAGGGCTGTGCACCCGTGTACTCAAGCTAGTGAGTCCAAACTGAAACACAACACACAGAAAAACATCCCAAATGTATCCGCTGCTACTGGCAGCTTTCTGGGGGAGCAAACCCACTCTTTGAGCACACAGACCTAGGAAAAATCCGAAAAAGGGAAGAGGTCCAGATTGGGCATTTTAGGAAATGTTCCTGGGGAGGAGGACAGACCAGGGAGCTGGGCGCACGGCACGGCAATGAATCGACTTGGAAGAAATGGCACTCGTTTCGCTGTCTATTAGGTAAATAGGATTGAATTCTTTTGCCTTAAAAAGAGAATGGAAATAGGCCTTAATGACAGATTTGTTTGCTGTTCTTACTCTGATCTGAATTCAGATTAAGAGGACACTGTATCTTCTCAATATTTGTTCTCTTCAATCAGAAGCCTTAGGGGAAAAAATCTCCATTTTTGACTCATGGATAAAATTCTTTTTTTTCCTCTGTGTAATTCTTTATTAAAAATACTGCTGTACACATAGAAACTGAAAGCAGGATTAAAGGTGAATAACCCAGACTGGGATCATGACATTAGAAATGAACATACTGGTGCTTTTGGGGGAAGTTGTTGACATCCAAATCACAGAACCAAGGTCAAAGCAAAATACAAAGGTACCCTAAAAAATATTTACAATGAAGTAAATATACTAACAGAATTGAAAATAGGTACAAAAAATTAAAATGACCAACATTACATGACTTCAAGGGTTGTCCTTTCTGTGCTTTTATCTGTCATAACAGGAAGGTGTGGGAAGTTTATATCCTTAATTTGAGTACTCTCAGATATTAAAATCTTCCTATGAATTAAAAAGACTAACTTTTAGATAATCTCTTAAATGGAATTGCACTATGGAAAAGAGCCCTTCTCTCCCCAAAACACCTAAGCAGAACTAAGACTGCTATTGAAAACCATTCCCAATAAAAACTAAATGAAAAATAAATTTAAAAAACTAAGCTTAAAAAATATGTATTACCTGACACCAATTGTTTTCTGGCTGACAATATTTACTCATGAAAACATATTAGCTGTCTACCTTTGGATAAAATTCTTGAAGACCTTTAACTTCCTAATGAAAACCATCTTTTAAGTTTATATGGAGAATCCAAGACAAAGACCATCTCTCAAAAGAAGGAGGTTGGGTGCACTTTCTTTCCTCACTCCCAATTCCACCTTGAGCTACCCCGTCAGTTTCTCAGCCAAGCCATTAGCTGGGCTACACCAACACTGTCTGGCTTCCTGCAATCTGGTGCTTGACCTCACCGTCTACTGTAAGTGGACACTGGAAAGACAAGGTCACCTCTGCTGAGTCATCCCATGGCCTTTTCTCAGTTTGACTCTTTGAGTGTCTCTTCAGCAATGACCTCAATGAAGAGGCCCCTTCTGAACCCCGTCTCCTTAAGGTTGTGACAATTCTCTGGTCCCTTTCCTGCACTAAGTCTGTACTGGCATACAGTGTGGTACAATGTAGCAGAGTTTGGAACACAATATCACCTCATTTGGTCTTCACAATGCTCTAAGTCATCCTGGCTACTGAAAATTACTCCTATTTTATGTATGAAAACACAAAAGCTCAAAGGTTACACCTCTGGCAGCATATGGTAGAATTGGGAGTTGAACCCAGGTTCTCAGTTGCCCAATCCGGTGCTCTCTGAGAGATCATTTACTTCTGAGAGATAATTCCCTGGGATTGCTGCAAAGTATTTAGCCAGGATCCACCCCTACCTTTTTTATTAGAACTTCTACCCAGGTATGGGCTGTATTTTGTATTATATTCTGCTTCGCTTTAATAACAGCTTTTTAAACATAAGCACCATTGGTGTTCCTGATGCAAATATTTTGGCCAGCTTCATACTTTTTGATTTACAGCACTATTTTGTGTTGGGCTTGAATGCAGGCTGTGCGGGGGGCTTGGACAGTCCCTGCTGCTAAAAGCTTTCTCCCGTGTTCTCTCCCCACGTGCCAGCACAGCCGCCGACAGCTCCAAGTGCTCCAGAGCCCGCGGCACCTGGAGGGATGCTTTCTCCCGGGCTTTTAAAAAGAGTTGAGTGGATTTAAATTTTTCTACACAGAGACAGAAAAATTGACCAAGTGTCTTTATCCTGATACCCCACTGCCTGCTCAGCACCAGCGTGAGAGAGAAGCCCAGCGGTGGTTGCTGTCTGACATTTCAGCAGGCGAAAGGTCGGGGACTGCATTTGAGGGAAAGCCACAACCTCCGCGTTCCGGATCTCTGCGCATTCATCGAGGCTCTCGTCCATCCTGGTGGACGCATTGGCTCCTTGCCTCAAAGGGGGAATGTGGAGCTGGGAAAGAAGCAGTCCGTGGAGAAGATCCAAGGGCCGCAGAACAGACTGCATGAAATTCTCAGCTGTCAGACTCCCAGTCCAGGCATCCTCCTGCCCTTGGAGCGCCCCCCTTCCCCGCCAGCGCCTTGCTCCGGAGAGGAACATGGAGAAAGGCACACTTGCAGGGACTTCTGAGATCTGCTCTCTGAATTGTGAGCACCAAGACCACGTAGGGGGGATGGGAGGCAGGATGTTATAATCCGAGCCCGTGAAAACAGAGAATAGACTGCTAATTCTAAATTAACTGTTAATTCTTCCAGCTCACCTTCGTTTTAGATTCTTAGAACATGTTTTGTCCTGGGAGGCTGAAATTTTTAGCTTTTTATTTGGAAAAGCCCATAATCAACCCAGACCAGAAAGAGTAAATGCTAACTCTCCAACACCTGAAGCCTGGTTTAATCCCCTGTTGTGAGAAAGGCACCAGATATTTGCTATGAAACTGAATATCTGTGGTAGGAGAACATTAATAATAAACACTATTCTAAGAGCTTGACACATGGGCAATTAGAACAGCACCCCTTCATTTAATGCTTACAAACATCCTAGGAACTGGGTACCACTATCATCACTCTCATCTCCTTTGCACACACGGCGAGAGTAAGGTAGAGGGAGGTTGAATTACTTGCCCAGGGTCCCCAGGGAATAAGTGGAGGAGTTAGAATTCAAATCCAGAGTCCATGCTCTCAGCTTCTATATGATACTGCCTTTTAGCTAGTCAGTTCTAAAAGACTGGTCTGCCTAACCTCAAATATGTTGTTTCTAGGTAAAGTACCTTTTATTTGGAGGAAACTAAGTAAAGAAAAGGCTGGGAATACACAAGGCTTAGAGAATAGGATGCCAAGACACCTCCAAACAGCATGAAGTTACAGCAGCCAACACCATGAGATGAATACTACTTCGGTTTCCTATCCCTAGATGTCAATTAGCCTTTGGTCTAACCTTCTATGGACAGCTCTGCGTTTCAGGGGTATGAAGATGTGATGGTTGGTACAGAGTGGTACATGCCTGTTCCGGAAAGTTTTTAAGAAGCCTAAAGGGATTCCTCCCACTCAAGCTTCCACAGCACAGCATTACCCCACCTACAAAAGACACATCACCTTGCAAAATAAGGTATTTATACCTCCAGTTTTTCAAACTCAATCAGCAACTGTCCAAGAAATTAGGGATACGTTCACTAACTCAAAACACAACAGCTCAAAACATAGCCCAGTCTCACCTGTCTCACTACCTGAAGCCCTCTTAAGGGGACTGATGCCTTTAGCAGAACAAGGGAGCGATAACTAAGTAGTTTGATGCTTCTGTGTTAATTCTGACTTTAGCTGTTCCGTCTTCCAAATCTTTGCTGGTTAGCGTGGGTGTCAGCCTCAGCACACCCTCTTACCTGATCTTGGACCATTGCTCCGCCAAAAGCCCAGATAGCAGCAAACACAAAATAAAGCTCGTAGGTTTCCTTGGGGCAGTCTGCAGGGACGTCTTCATCGGTCAGCAGACACTCGAGAAGGTGGCACAGCATCTGAACCATGCTCTGCTCTGGGATTGGAATTATCTTCTTAAATCTGCAAAGAGAGACACAGATATGCTCTAAAACACTGGATTTTTCCATCCTAGAGGCATTGTTGGACAGCTATGGAACCCTGTTGGTGTCTGTGGACTCACGATTTGACAAGTTCATGCAGTTTTGCAGCAGCAAAAACTTTGGTATTATGGAGGCCCATGGCGCTACTTAAGCTTTTGTTTTTATCAGCTGTTTGGGGGTCTGCTCCCTTTGCAAAGAAGGAAGGGACCGGAGCCCTCCTGAGATGATCCCTTCTCTCATTTTCCTTTCCTCTGATGCCCTCCCCACCTTCCCTTCTCTGAACATTGAGGACCAACCCCCCACCCCCACACCCCAGTCCTTGGGGAATGTAGGAAGCTGCAACAAAACGAGTAAATATCTCACAGTGTCACTGTTTCAATTGGCAAAAATCACCTACAGAGCCAAGGTGGGTGCAATCCTGAGGCTGTCCCTCCACTCCTCCAGCTCAGAGGAGTGCCCTCAATTCAAACACATTGACAGTGTTTTCTCTGGGACTACAGTCTTGCCTGGGGGAGGCAGAGTAGGCCAGGACAGAAGGTTTTCTACATGACTTAAGTGTTCTCTTTCATAAATATAGCTCTGTGACTACGTCTTGACCTGAATTTGTACTTTCAATCTTGGTTTAGAGGTCTTGGCTGAAAGGCAGGTATCAAGAGATACACAAAGGTGCACCTACACCCAAGGCAGCAGGAGCACACAGACAGACACACAGACACACGCACACGGGCACTCTCATCCCACCAGGCGTACACACAGAGTGCACCACGGACCCACATACTCAACCCCTCCTGCCCTCGTCATCGCCTCCCGGGAGGATGAGCTCACAGGCCGCACAGAGGCAGGGTCCACTGTTATAAGATGAACAACACCATCAACAGACATCTTAAAAGTCATTTGCCAGCACTGGGCCTCGGAGTTTCATGGCGTTCCATCCTCTTCAGTGTTTTGTGTCGTGTTGGTTTTGAGTCTGGCTGCAGTCCTTACAACAATGCTGTGAAGTGGTCTAAGAGCCTAGGCATTATGTCCATGAGTAATGAAGAAACTGAGTGCTTGGGAGGCTTTCCTTCATTTCTTCAATGCACATTTGTAACAGAATGTCAGAATGGAACTGCCCCAGGCTCAGTTTTGGATGAGGTGCTGACACAATACAGGCCAACTACTCTTCCAGACAACCTGGCCTCGGGTGCTCCCAAGGGTTTATAGCCGCGGTCCCGAACCTTTCTGGCACCAGGGACTGGTTTCATGGGAGACAATTTTCCCCAGATGGGGGCGGGGGGGGCGGCTCAAGCAGTAATGCAGGCGATGGGGAGCGGCAGATGAAGCTTCGCTGGCTTATCTGCCAATCCCCTCCTGCTGGGCGGCCTGGTTCCTAACAGGCTGCGGACCAGCAGCAGTCCACGGCCTGGGGGTGGGGGACTCCTGGTTTGCAGGATCAAAGTGGCAGATGCTGAAGGGGCTAGAAGCGAGCACACAGGACTTTGGGGAGGGCTCTGGGTGTGCAACGAGTGCCCCTCCTACAGGGAAGGCAGGTGCTCATTCTGAACAGAGACCCTCAGAAAGGGGCTCCCCTAGGACCCAGGCTCGGGAATCCCCGAGGAGACCTGCTAACCTTGCAGCGCAGGGTCAGGGGGTGCTCGCTGGGACACGAATCCTGGAGTCCAGGTATGGCCGTGAGCGTGTGGGCTTGTTACATACTGGTGAAGGGGTCCGACCTGGAGGGTTTGCGTGAGGAGCTGTACTCGACGAGCTGACAGAGAGGCATTTACTTGCTTCAGGGGAAGGCATATTGGGCATCTCCAGGGATGGGAGGGGTCCAAGCGACCCACAAGGGCTTCCGAAGAGTCATTTCCAAACCTGCCACAGCCGGGGTAAATGAGGTCCACCAGGTCCGTCATTAAGGCCTTTCCTGCCCGTCGCTCTCTTCCCTGTGTCCCCCTTCAACCTTGAGGGGTGAGAGGCTACCGCTGGCAAGGGGGCGACTGGTAGAATAAGGACAGAAGTCAAGGTCCTCTCCCGCTGCTGGTGGAGGGCTATGTGGGCAGTGGAAGAGTTGGTACGTTTTTTCGATTTTCACTGCCTCTTTTTAAATTTTTCGCACGTGCACGTGCACATGCGTGTGTGTGACATTGTGTGACTAGAAGTGATGAGATGCATCTTTATTAGTGAAGAAGGACCAGTAAAATCAGCAACGTTGACCTAGATTTCATCCAGGGCAGAAGGAGAATGTAAAATGTTCCTGAAGGAACAGAGGGAGACAAAATAAAGGTGTTTATAATCACCCCTTAGGAGCCCTGCTTGTTCAATATAAAAATTACTGTGTGTTGGCACTGCTTCGTTGTGACGGGGCCACAGAAGGCTGGCATTACAATACGGTGATGAATCAAACAGAAGTAGGGCTTTGCAGTGAGCGTCTTGTCACTAGCAGCTGAGGCACTGACTGAGCACCATGGGACCTCGGCTCCCACCTCTGCAGGATGGTCGGCCCTCATAAGGGTATCGCGAGAATTACATGAAGGAAACCCAGAGCGGGCACCCTCAGCCACAGCCGTGGTTTCCTTGGTAACCGCGGGGCTCAGAGACTGCTGGCGGGGGAGGGGGGGGGTGTTTCTCTGGATGGACTTAATATAGTCTTTAAAGCTTGTTTCAGAGACTGTGCTTGCACACGAGCACACGCGCGCGCGCACACACACGCGCGCGCGCACACACACACACACACACACACACACACGAGTTTGGTATCTCTTGTTCTAAATGCCCAGAGTGGGAAATGGCCTAATTTTTAGTTAAGGATAAATTGGACAAGTGTCTCAGCAAACCTTAAAGAATAGGGGATGCTATTTTCCTAAAACCTCCCCCTTTGTTGCCGCTTTAACTCTTTGCAGTCCTTGTCTATTTGAGACACTAACCACGACTGCCTACTTCCAGACTCTTGCTGCCATGGCTGCTTTATCTCATTAGATCCCAGGGCCACAGAGCTCACAAGCCACAAGGGGTTAAAGGCTTTTTAAAGGCTTTATGAAAACGCTGAAGTTTGGAAAAATAATTATTAACCCTGAAGTATAAAACTTACAAAATCAAAACTAATAAATGTTTAATATCTGAAAACATATCACTATGTCAACTATTCAACTGTGACTCAGTTTTTACTTAGGTAAAATTCATTCTTAACAGGGTGGATTTTGATGGGGGAGGGCGGGGCACATGAAGAAAGAGTGCCTCAGGCCATTTTGCCCTGGGAGCTCTCCCTTCATCTCTGCTCCACGCTTGCAAGCATTTGCCATCCTGTGTTTCTCAGGCCAATGAATAAGGAGTTGGAAATCATTTTGAGTGATAGACTTTATTTCCAGGAAACATCAACCTGACTCTGTTTGTTGAACATTCGGGAACTGAGGATCTCTGAGTCACATTGCCTTCACAGCACCAGCTTCTGATGGTGCAACTGGGCTGAACAACAGGGCTGAGTATCTGATTCGTTGAATGATGGGTCAAATGGCAAAGAAAGAGAATGTAAAACAAAAGCAGGTTCCAAACACCGGAACCCTTCTCTGCAGACAAGTATAATATTCTTGCTATAATAAGTATCCTTTTGGTTAAGAGCAATTACTATTTTGTTTATGTGGTAAGTGGTAAGGGCTTGTTGCTTTTACTTTTGCAAACCCATTGGAGGAAGAGTGAAATCTTAGGGTTCAGAAGAGCAGGACTGGCCAAATGATGCATTATACCCAATCCTGTAACATCTAGGCCATGGACGCCCACAGCCAGGAACAGGAAGTGGGCCGCTTGTGTTGCTGACACGTGTCATCTTCACCTCTAAGCCTGTTGATCTGGCCTGTATCACGCGTAGGAGGGCCAGCTGCGTGCCCTGCAAAGCAGAGGGTCTCAGGATTGCTGTCTCTGCTACCACAACCCGTGGCCTCCTCCAGACACACCCTCGCAGCCCTCCCAAAGGTCCTTTACATCTCTCTCCTCTTCACTCACCTCGCTTCCTGCCTGAACTGACAACAGGCATCCCATCGCCGACCTAACGTGTGCTCCCCTCTGCCATCTGCCACACCCGGGGTGGAATGCCTAGGGACATCTGACTTTGGGGACAGGACAGACGTCAGCGGGACACCAGGTATGAGCCAGCAGGCTCTTTATTGCTTGATACCTTCCTTGCCCCTTGGCCTACCTGGCTCTGAGTGCGTCTAAGCAGGCAGGAAGATACTTGTCAAACAGAAAGCTTAGGGCGGCTCTCTCTGCCTGGATCTCCCTCTTGTCGATCCAGCTGCCCACAGGGGGGCTCCACCCCAGGTCTGCAGGGCTGATGTACAGGACCCCTGGGAGCGAAGAGGATACAGCTTAGTGACATCTCCATAGATCTCAGGATATTCTTCATCCCAGAGACTTATTTGCTGTTTGTACTGAAGGCTGGGCTTGAAAAGAACAGAGATCTGGCCGAGGTCTGACAGGGCAAATGGGTTTGCTATTGGGATCAACTCCGACTGACTGATAATAGCTGATGGAAAGCAGTGTTGAGAAGGATCCTGAGGCCAAGTCTAGGCTCAGGAGGAAAGCAGGCTGTGACTGATTAGCAATAGTTGTCATGGTGAGGAAAGGTGCAGATCGCATGGTGGCCCCCAAAAGGATGGAACCGTGTCCCACCCAGGAAAGTTAACATATAAAGTTATTATTTTCCACCAGGATGTGGTGAGAAATTTCAATGCTCAGTCATCTTCATTAGCCTTCATGGAGGCTAGAACTGGCCTGAAAGTAGCCTAATTCGAGGCACTTATGTGCAGAGGACCGTTGTTCAGCTCAGGGGCCAATCCCTTCCCATTACCGTAACATTTCTGAATTGAGACGCTCACATGGTCCTGGCTGTAGAGCACTGGCTCACGTTTGTGGGTGTGGATTAGGGCTGAGAATCAGGCCGGGGTTTTGGATGATCAATGTCTGGCTCTGTTCGGAGCTTCCTTCAGAGCCAGCAACGTCATATGTATCACTAGAGGCACCCGTTTTCAACTGAGCAGTTGTGGTTTTTCCTTTCGTGGGCCATACCTGCTCTGGAGACAGTGGCTGGCGTGGCCGTGCGCAGGTGGCTGATCTCAAAGAGGAGCCTCATTGTGGGATTCAGAGGGATCCTCTCGTTGCTCGCCAGGGTCAGCACCTGGACACACGGGGAGGGACACGGCAGGTGGGGAGGAGTTAGGTCACATGGCCAGCTAGGGGGAGTTAGGCTATTATTCCTGATAGGAATTAGGATGATTATTTTCTTCTTTGTGATTATAAGTATTTTCTAAATTTTCTGCAACAATCCTCTCTCTCTCCTTCTGTAACCCCTTTACCTCCATCCCTGTTGTGTGTATTGAATCAGGAAAAAAGCTACCTAAAAAGCTTAAGTGGATGTCAATGATTTGAATGAACTAGACCATAATGAAAAAGTAGGATAATTAAAGGAAAAGAGCTCAGGTTTCATACAACTCCTGTTTCTTTTGGAAGAGCACACACTTATTCTAATGATTCTGTAAACGTTGAAACCATCGTAAAACGTCTAACCTAGATGTGCTTTACGAACAAGTTTAGAAACAGTTCCCAGCTTAACAGCCACTTTATTGGCATTCAGTTTTCATTGTTTATAAAAAATAAAACATATTCTCCATGGATAAAGATTGGTCACCAGTGAGGATGCAGGACAGGCTCAGAATGTTTCTGATCCTCAGTTTCCTTATTTATAAACAAAGAACAAAAATCTTTTAAAGATTTGAATAAATGATTTCAGATTCTTTTCAGCTCTAAATATTGAATTAACCTGCATGCAGAAGATTCTGAAGGAAATTACAACAATACTAAAAACACGTGAGTGATGGCAGTGCCACTGAAGAAAGTGAAAGTTGCTCTATGGGATGAATCAGTTCTAAGACGTCTACTGAAGATACCGGTGAGTGAAATCAGGATCTTGAAGAGTTACCTGCTATGTGCACTCCATGTTCACTGGAGCATTATTTACAATAGCCAAGATATAGAAACAACCTAAGTGTCTGTTGATGGAGGAATGGATAAAGAAAATGTGATACACACACACACACACACACACACACACACACACACACACACACAGTGGAGTATTATTCAGCCATAAAAAGAAGGAAATCCTTCTCCAGGTTCATCCATGACAACATGGATGGACCTGGAGAGTGTTATGGTATGTGAAATGTCAGACAGAGAAAGACAAACGCTATATGATCTCCTTATATGTGGAATCTTAAAAAAATAAACTCAAAGAAACAGAGGGTAGGTTGGTGGTTTCCAGGGATGGGGGTGTGGGGCGGGCAGAGGAAATGCGTGATGGTGGTCAAAGGGTACAAACTTCCAGTTACAAGATGAGTAACGTCACGTACAGCATGGTGACTAGAGTTAATAATACTGTATTGTGTACTTGAAAGTTGCTAAGAGTAGATCTTAGAAGTTCTCACCACAGACACACACACACACACACACACACACACGTGTAATTATGTGAGGTAATGGAGGTGTTAACTAACTTTGTGGTAATCATTTTGCAATATATATTTCAAATCATCACGTTGTACACCTTACACTTACACAGTGTTATATATCAATTATATATTGACAATGTTATATGTCAGTTATATCTCAATAAAGCAGGAAAAAATAAAGACAGCAGTAATGATTCCTTGCTCGGGGCCAGTCCTCTGTGGAATCAAGGTTTCCAGATGTGCCTAGGGACTGGTTTCATGGATGATTAGGGATGACGTGGGGTCCCCTTCCCCCTTGGTACCTTGTTATCATCCATGACAGTGTTCAGAGACTCGATCCACATTGGATCTATGTCACCATCCAGTAGAATCCACTTGGGCCCATCATGGGTGATGTTGGAAAGCTCCCGCATGACGGAAGAGAACAATCCTAAGAGGAACCATGGATATGTTCATTTCCGGGTCACCATCAATCTCCTTCCTCTTAAAACAGCCTTTTCCTAACAGCTACAACACTCAGAAGGAGGTGTACATAGGCAGGTCAGAACTGGCTTTGTATCTACGCTGTTAAGAATCTGACCACTCCCAAGGTTCCACTCTCTCTGTGCTCTGGCCCAGCTTTTTGTAAGAACAGCAGCAACAGCAAAATAAGAAGGAAACCTGATGGTACTACTTTTTAACTGACAAGGGACCCAGTGAACCATTTCAACAGGCAACTGTGATGTGATGGAATTACATAAACCCTTCTTAGGCAAGGTTTTCATCCTTTGAAACTGCAGCCTGGGAAAATTCTGCCAAACGCAGGCTTTGAGAGAAGGCCCTATGTGATTCTAGTTGGCGTTACATGAAACTTATCTCTTAATTTGGATAGAATTGATTTGTTATAATACTAAGCTTTCCCAATCAATAATATGGTATGTCTTTTCATTTATTCAAATATTGTTTTATGTTCCTTAATAAATTTTTACAGCATTTTCAATGTATCTCTTTGGCTAAATGTATCCCTAAATATTTCAGTTCTTATTGTTATTGTGAATGGAATTTTTTTTTCCTGACTTTCAGTTTTAATTGACTACTGCTAGTATAGAAAAAAGCTTTCAAATTTTGTGTATTTTATTTTATACTTAGTTACCTTTAATACATTTTCTTATTAATTCTAGTGATTTTTCAATACTGTCTCTAGAGTTTTATAGGTATAAAGTGGTATAATCACCAAAATAATAATTATCTCCTTTCCTCCAATTTATATGATATATTCCATTTTCCTGTCTTACTGCATTTTCCAGAATCCCACCAAGCAAATCTGAATAATAATGTTGGTAATAGGTCTCCTTAGCTTATTTCTGGTTTTAATGGAATTGGCTTTATTTTCTCATCATTCAGAATGCTCTTTTTTTCCTTTTGGCTTTAGGTAGAGTATTAATTGTACTTAAGGGATTTCCTTCTATTCCTATTTTACTTAGAATTTTTAAAATTAGGAATGGCTATTGAGTTTTTAGCATCTATTTATTGATCAAATTATTTTATCCTTTAATTTGTCAATGCTTTATGTTAATATTTTAAAAGTAATTGATTTATCCTTACATTCCTGGAACAGATGCTACTTGGTCAGAATGTATTATTCTTTTGAGATACTGATAGATTTTAGTTACTAATATTTTATTCAGAATTTCTAAATCTATATTAATAAGTGAAATTGGGCTATTGTTTTTGGTTCTGCACAAAGGTTGATATCAAGATTATTTTGGCTTCATAAAATGAATTAAGAGGTGTGCTTTTATGATTTTGGAATTACCTTTCTTTTATTCAGCTACTATTTTAAAATTTTCCTTTTCATTCGTTTACTTTTTCTACTTCTTATTGAGTAAATTTTTTAATTCTTTTTTTTCAATAAGTTTTTATCGGAGTATAGTTGCTTCACAATGTTGTGTTAGTTCTTACTGAGTAAATTTTGTTAAAATTATATTTTGCTAGTGGATCATCTATTTCTTCTCGTTTTTCAAATATGTATCATCTAATTGTGTCTCTTCCATTTTAATCTTGTCTATATCTACTGTTACATCTTCTTTCTAGTTCCTAATCTTACATACTTTTACTCTCTCTTTCCCCCATTAATCATGCTCACAATGGACTTATTGGTCTTTACAAAGAACCAGTATTTATATTTATTTATCCTTCCTATATTTTTTTGTTCCTTCCCACTAATTTCAGCTTTTATCCGTATTGGTTTCTTCCCAGTTTTCTTCAGGTTTAGTTTATTACTCTTTGAATAATTTCTTAGGATGGATACTGATTTCCTTTATTTCTAGCCTACCTTCTGTAATTATTTAGAGTTGAGTTTTTCCTTATTGGCTTTAGATGTGTCCCAGAGGTTTCTGTATGAAGTATTCTTCGTTATATTGCTTCCAAGAGGGGTTGCAATTTAATTTTCCCTTTAATCCAGGGCTTACTGTTTCTTGACTGCAAATAGTAAAATTATTTTTGGTCATTTTCTTGCTATTTGTTTCTAATTCTATTGTATTTGTATCATACAATGTGGTGTGAAAATTGATACTTTTGAATTAATTACAATTTCTTCTGTGCCCAACTAAACTTTAATTTTTTGGAAATGTTCCATGAGCCTACCAAGAAAGGAATATTTTCTATTTACAAGATGCAAAGTTCTATATCAGCATGTTATGAGTTTGATGGATGCATTTCCTAATTCTTCTATGTCTATACTTATTTTTCTGTCTACTGAATCTTTCTAATTTTGAAAAAGGTGTATTAATATGTCTACTTTTATCAAGTTCTCTTAAAATGTTTTAAAATGTTATATTCCACTTACTTGAAAGTTCTCATTTAGTGAATACAGATTTATGATTATTATAAATCTTTTTCAATTTCTCCATATTTAATGTGTATATTTAATAAAACTTTAATTAAAATTCCAACACTGTTTAAAATTTGAATTATATTATGTGAGCTTATATTTAATATGGAATAAGAAGTGCCTAAGACTAGCCGAGAAATTACAGAAAAATATTGAGGAGGGATTTACCTCATCACACATGAAAATGATACAAAATGATTATAACCTAGATAGAATGACATTAGTATAGGATTAGATAAACAGGTGAGTGGAACAAAACAGAAAACCCAGAATCAGATGTCAATACAATTGGCCCTCTGTATCTGCGAGTTTCGCATCCATGGATTCAACCGGCCATGGATCGAAAATATTCAGAAAAAAACAATTCTAGAAAGTTCCAAAAAACAAAACTTGAATTTGCCACACACTAGCAACTGTTTATATAGCATTTACACTGTACTTGCAACTATTTATACAACATTTACATTGTATTAGGTGTTATTAGTAATCTAGAGATGAGTTAAAGTATATGGGAGGATGTGCATAGGATAATGCAAATACAATGCCATTTTATGAGGTCTTGAGCATCCATGGATTTTGGTATCCATAGGAGTTCCTGGAACCAATCCCTCATGGATACCAAGGGACAACTGCATATATGACTAGTTGGAATTTAAATTAAGAGGGAAAGGACAGTTTACTTAATAAATGGTGCTGTCACAATCAATTATCCATCTGGAAGGAAATAAAGTTGATTCTCTACCTTAACTCATACTAAGCCCCCAAATAAATTCTAGATGAATAAAAAATGTTAATGTGAAAAGAACCTTTTAGACCAAATTTATGATACTATATAGCTTAAAGTTAGAAAGAGTTATAAACCAAATAGGAATTCCAGGTGCTAAAAAGACTAGACAGACATATTTCCTTCTTAAAAAGTGCATGGTAAACATGCCATGAAGTGTCTGTAGACAAATGGCAGAGAGCGAAAAACCATTAGTGGTGAATATAACAGATACAGGGTTAATGTCTTTGGTATATAAAAATATTCTTACAAACTGGTAAGAAAATAATGAGGAATAAAATTACAAAAGAGCCAATTACTAAGACCAAAAAGAAGGAAAGTATATTAAGCCTCATTAATAGTGAAATAAAAATTAGAGAGGCTGCTCATTAAATCCCACTGTTCTAGGCCTCTGATGGAAGGTCCTAAATTAGAGGAATCCAGGCAGTTTGATCCTGATTGGGAAGACTACTAACACTGGGGTGTTAGGATGGAGCTGAGATTTCCTCATTCCAGAAGCCACATTTGTTTTAGAAAGAGGTCCCATCAGCTCATAGAGAGTTTTCTCCATTTTCTCTTCTGCTCTCTCCCAGTGACAGGAGACACTTTCCAACATCTACCAGTGATTTTTAATTCTTTGAAGGTGAGGCTGAGGTCAGCACCGAGTGAGCATGGGTTTGCTGTGGAAGGGACCGTGGTTCCAGGATCCCCCTGAGATGAGTTTTCTGTAGCAGCTTCCCCATCACTCCTGGGCCGATGCTGATAGGGAGGTACCCTCTGAGGGATGCTACACTGAACTGCTCCTTTCAGATGAGCGGTGGCTTCCCTATCCTACCCACGTCTTACACCCTCTGCCAGGCAACGTAGAGACTCCATGATTGGCGTTCCAGAATCACGAAACTGTATCTGAGAATGTCTGCCTTGCTTTATCCTCTTTAAGGTGCCCTCTCTCAAGAGGCAGCTGAAGAGTCCCCAAGGAAAGAGACTATCCCAAGGGCTGAGGTTCCCGTCCAAGCCAAAATCGGTTTCCTTTCTTTGATTCTTTCCACCTTCTTTTCTAACCCGATACAGATCAGCCCAATGTTCCCTCCTCTGCATTCACCCTACTGCACTGTCTTCTGTCTAAGGGGCTGAGCTAGTCGTATCCCGCTCTCACCATCCTTCCATTCTCGTGTGGCTGGATTGATGATGCCAAAGAGTTCATCGCTGGTGACTGCTTTGGGGTTGAGGTCAGTCCAGACGGGGCGGCGTTTCATGATCTGGTAGGTCTTGTGCAAGGACCTCAGCACCTGCGACTTGCCAGTTCCCGCGCTGCCCACCACGAACACGGAGTGCCGCACAGCCAGAAGCTCCTCCAGCTGGACCACCTGGGAGACATGGAATTCAGCCAGAGTGACCAGCGTGTCACTCACCCACGTCCTAACTGCTCTTCTGTGAGCCAGACTGGTGTCTGAAGTGAGACCTGAGTTCAACACAGGAAGGGTTACTCCCCGCAAGACGTGATGGGGTTGTAAATGTGGTGGCAACATGATTCATTTACTCACTTATTCATCATTCCATCCTATAATTATTAGTCACAACAAAGTGCTAGGGAGAGTGCCTGGTGAGGGAGATTCAGAGATGACTTTCTGGCCCTCCATCATCTCACAGTCTGATGGAGAAGCAAGTCATGTTGACAAATTATTATCATGTAAGGTGATAACTGCTATAGCTGATGTATTTATTAAGAGCTATGGGAGAAGACAGGAAGAAACAATTGATTTTGTACAGGTAAAGGGAACACGAAAGGCTTCACAGAGAAGGGGGCATTTGAACTGGGGCTTCAGGGATGAGTAGGAGTTTGCCAAGAAGATGAACAGGAAGGATATTCCAGGCAGAGGAAACAGCACAAACAAAGGCTTGTGGTGTGACAGAGCATGACATGGTTGGCCAGATGGTTTGATGAGGCTGGAGTCAAGGAGCTCCTTGAGGACAATGGTCACATTGAAGGTATCATCACTCTTGTTCTAGTTTGCCTCCAGGCTCACCTTTCTACACTGTTGTACACTTACTGGAATGAAAATCTGATCAAGTCACTGCCATCACGTTGTCCCTTCAGTGGCTCTCCATAGTTTTAGTGATGAAATCCCAAATCCCTACACTGGTTTACAAGGCCCTTTTGCAGCTTGGCCCAAAACAGCTTCCAGTTTTATCTCTCATCCCTCAGCACACACATACCAGGTAGACAATTTCTTGGAGCTTTAATGATTCTCTTTCCTGTGCCTGGGCCTTTAACACACCGTGCTTTCTGTTCAGAAGTGATCCCGTCTCCTGCCTTCTTCTGGCCAGCCCCTACACACCCTGAAGCCTGGGTAGGTGTCCCATACCTAGAGCCTGCATCCTAGCACTTACCAATATTGCAATGGTTACTTACTTTTCTGTCTGCCTATTAGATTATCAGCTCCTCAAAGGCAGGCAGGACAGGGCTTTTATTGATATTTCTCTATTTTCAGGGTCTAGCAGAGAATCTGGCAGAGACCAAGTGCTGAAGAAATATTTGCTGGAAATGTGAAGAATGGGGACTTCCCTGGTGGCACAGTGGTTAAGAATCCACCTGCCAATTCAGGGGACAGGTTCAAGCCCTGGTCCAGGAAGATCCCGCATGCCACGGAGCAACTAAGCCCGTGCGCCACAACTACTGAGCCTGCGCTCTAGAGCCCACGAGCCACAACTACTGAGCCTGCGTGCCTAGAGCCCGTGCTCCGCAACAAGAGAAGCCACCGCAATGAGAAGCCCGCACACCACAATGAAGAGTAGCCCCCGCTTGCTGCAACTAGAGAAAGCCTGTGCACAGCAACGAAGACCCAATGCAGCCAAAAACAAACAAACAGACAAACAAACAAATAAATAAATAATTTTTTTTTTAAATGTGAAGGATGGCTGGAAAGGTTGGATGACCCCTATCAGGAAAGGTCTTGCATGTCATGAGCTAAAACATTTGAACTTTATTGTAGATCAGGTTTCCTCATACTTTATACTATAAATCCTTAATAGCTGAGGAAAGTGAACTGAAGAGGAAATGTGCTAAAATGTTGACAGGGTAGTGGGACAACAGAAAGTTTTTTCCCAAAACATTTTATTTATTCTACATTAAAAAAATTACACTACTATATATGAAACAGATAACCAACAAGGACCTACTGTATAGCACACGGAACTATGCTCAGTATTTTATAACCGCTTATAAGGGAAAAGAATCTGAGAAAGTATATATATATATATATTCAGATATACGTTTCTGAATCACTGTGCTGTACACCTGAAACTAACACGACATTGTAAATCAACTCTACTTCAATAAAATTTTTAAAAAGTAAAGAAAATTAATTTAAAATGACTCCTATATTTAAAAAAATTTAATTGATAGGAGTGTTAAAAAGAATCCTAGAATTGTACAACAAGGGAATTAGGAGAGTGGTACCACTTATATGAAGAGAGTAATATAAAGGTAGCTGATAAATGGCTCTTTGGGGAACAGGGCAATTAGCTTCCATTGCGGAAGGATAATTTATTGGGATACTGAGTTTTGCTCTCCATAGCATCAATATCTTTTTCTCCTCCATCCCAAGCTATTGCTGTTCCTCTGATTCAAAACCCAAAACCACCCAAAAGAGATTCTCAATCCTGGCTCTTGTTTTCAGCTTTCAGGGACTCAATGCAGGATCTTCCCAGATAAAAATGAGGGAAATGATCAGGAGGGGTCTCTGAGGAGCTGCCATCTAAGCTAACATATGAATGAAAAAGAGTCAGCCATGTGAAGACCAGTGGTAGAGCATTCCAGGTGGAGTGACAGTGAGTGCAAAAGCCTTAAGTTCAGCAGCAAGCTTGGAGGGCTCAGAGAACAGAAAAATAAAAAATAAAAAAAATTTAAAAAGGAAGATGGAGCAGTGTAAGATGAGATAAGAGAGGTAAGCAGGGGGCAGGTATGCAGAAATTGATACTTGGAATTTTATTCTGAGTACAACAGAAAGCATTTGGAAGATTTTAAGCATGAAACTGACCTGAGGGTATTGCATCAAAACGGAGGAGGGCGGGGGGGGGCGGGGCGGAGAACAGGAGAGGTGGTGGCAGTGGATGGTGCTCTGGCTACTGAATGGAGACTGTATTATAAACCTAGGTTGTTGTTTTTTTTTCCGTGAACTACTACTGACTGATTCCCTGATATCAGAAAGACTTAAAATTGCTTTCTAGTTCCATCAACTTCTTTTTTGTTCAACAACTGTATTAAGACATGATTCACATACCATAAAATTCACCTTTTTCCAGTGGCTTTTAGCATATTCACAGGATTATACAACCATCACCACTATCCAATTTTAGAACATTTTCATCAACCCAAAAGGAAAAACCAGACCCATCAGTAGTCACTCCCCATCCCTACTCCTAATTCATCCCTGTGCAGCCCCTGATACACATTCTGTCTCTATAAATTAGACTATTCTGGGCATTTCAGAAAATGAAATGACCTCTTTCACTTACAATGTTTTCAAGGCTCATCTATGCCGTAGCATGTACCAGTACTTCATTCCTCTTTACAGCTGAATGAAATTCCATTACATAGGTATACCACATTTTGTTTGTCCATTTATCAACTGATGAGTGGGTTATTTCTACTTTGACTGTGATTAATCCATCAAGTTTTGACAGTATCTTTTGTAAGGTAAATATATATGTATCTCTATCCTTCCTTTTACCTTTTCTTCTCTTTTCCATCTCCTATCTTCTGCCAGACACATTATACTCTTCCATTGCCATGTTTGATAATATTTACATTCTGTTTCATGCTTAGATTTAGACCTTCTCTCTTTTCCATGATTCTAAGAGTTGAAGACAAATAGCGGCTTAGATTTTTACAACTGTAGATATTTTTCACTACAGAAGAAAGCAGTTGCCTGGAATACATCACGTTCTCTGTGGGCCTCGTGTCATGACTTGACAGAGGATGTTCTGAGCATCAACTCAAGGTCAAATAGATACTCTTTTCTTACACTCTATATATTGATCAATATCAGGTTCACACTTACTTTAAAAAAATCCTTTTTCTCTTAGTGTTTTTATTTTCTTTCCTTCTTCTTTGTTAAGACAGACATATGCCTTAGTTCTCATAACTGAGAATTTCAATAAAACACATGAGACATTTCATCTTGTTTATCTATTCTTCCTTTGAATATATCTAGTTTTCAGGTCCTTTTTCTTAGAGACCATGGACTTCCTGACTTGATTTGGATTGGTTGCTTTCTAGGTCTGCTAACAACTATAATTCAAGGACTTCCTTTATTTGATTCTTAAATTTTTGAATCCCATGATATTTTTCTTGTTTTTCATCCTCGTTGTGCTATAGTATGTCCTCAAGTAACTTAATCAAATAGGATGCATACATAGTAAAATTTGTAACTCTTTGAAAATATCCTGAATGATAATTTGGTACGTAATTAGTTTTGAGATCATTTCCCCTCAGAACTTTGAAGGAATGGTTTCCTTGTCCTCTACTATCTGATATTGCTGGTAAGAGGTTCTGATGTCACCCTGAATTTCATTCCTTCCTGGGTCACCTGTACCACCTTCTCAATCCGTCACCCAGCCAGGAAACTCTTATTTTTTTCTGGTGACCCTTGACTCCTGAAATTCCATTATGACGTGTCTTGGTATAAGTCCATTGAAATCCACTCTGTTCAGTACTGACTGAGCCCATCCAATCTGGACACGTTTGTCCAGTTCTGCAAGTGCTCTCTTTCTAGAATTCCCATTGGCAACACGTTACGTAACCTAGATCAATCCTCTATGTGTCACCTTGACTCTCACACTATCTGTCTCTCTTTGTGTGTGCGTTATATATATTATACTTTGTTATACACATACATACATATGTATATAGTTTCATCCTGGGAGATTTCCTTGACTTTACCTTCCAATCCTCGCATTGAATTTTGTGTGTTATCAGTGATTCAATTTTACATTTCAAAGAGCTCTTTACAATTCTCCAATAGTTCTTTTAATTTTTTGATAGCATCTCATTCTTGTTTTATGGATCTCGTTTTATTTTCGTTAAGGATACTAACTAGGACTTTAAAACGTTCTCTTCCTAACTTCCCCTGGAGTCAGCTGCTGCGTGTGTATGTGCGTTTGTGTGTGGGTGTCTGTCGGTCTGTCTGTCTCTTGTGTTGTTGATTGCCTCCAGCACCTGGTGAGCCTCAGGTTTAAACAGAGAGCTGCACTGTGTTTTCTAGGAGGCTGGGGTGGGTGCTGTCTGCGGCTTGATATGCGGGTCTCCTTCCAGGTAGGGAGGACTGACAGGGAGGTCTGTGCTCCCGGTCAGATCTTGGCCTTTGTCTTTATTCTTCTACTTGTGGGTGAGTGAGCAGGTGCTGGCCTGCAGGCAGAGGAGCCCAAACAGAATGTATGGACTTCAAAGCCTTAGAGCAGTCATAGTTTCCCTCCTGAAGAGTTTATTAAATTCCCTTAGACTTTTCTTTTTGGCTGCAGTTACACACTTGGCTGTGCATGGTCCACATTCTTGGGAACCTGGGCCTAGAAGGGGGAGCTGGGGGAGAGTGTGGGGAGCTAAGTGGTACAATGACTGGGTAAACAGACTTAATGCCCTCCCCCACCGGCTTAAGGCGCCCCCCCACTCCCCGCCCCGTGTTCTCAGTCCTCTTCCCCATCCCTGCCCTCCTTCACTGCTTAGTCCAAGCCCTGAGCTTCTCCAGGGTTCTGCTTGGCAGACTGGCCGCCTCCTGGCTCCTCTTCCCCTGAAGCCCTTTCTAAGCATATTTGAGCCTGCAGCACCCCCTGCTCTGTTTGATCTGTCAACCTGCTTTCATCCTCTTCCCATCTTTCCAGAAATCTATTCTTATATCCCCTTCCCACTTTTCACACTTCTATGGGCTTATTCCTTTTTTTTTTTTTTTAAGTTATATTATCACTTTTAAAAGATTGCAGGATGCCTTCTCAAACCAGAGCTTCCCTAGAGGTTTTTGATGAATTAACTTTAAAAAGTTCAAGTGTACTGTGCTATACAGCAGAAATTAGACAACATTGTAAATCACCTATATTTCAAAGAAAACAGTTCAAGTGGACAGTGTAAATGAAAAGTGGGTAGAAAACATCATCTACTGCAAGAACCTTTAGTAGATGGCATCTGTCTTATCAGAGGAGCAGAAAGTGGTTATGAAAAGAAGGGAAAAAAAAAAAAGAAAAGAAGGGAAGAAAAAGAAGGAAACAATGTGGGGCAACTGACAAATAAATAGAAAGAAAGAGTGAGATTCTGAGCAGAAAAAAGTGCAGAAAATGGGGAAGGAGGGTCGTTTGCCTTAGCAGACCCTCAGAGGCTGGGAAGATGTGGACTGTCCTGATTCTAAGATGTCAGCCTCAGTGCCTGCGTCCTAGGAGCCTCATCGGATTAACTCATCTCTGGGGGGAGGGTGCCCTCAGGATCACAGCCTTTCAGAGGAAGGCCCTTGTCTGGCGCCCAAAGCCCTCTGTAACATGGCCGCCTATTATCTTTTAGGCCCTATTGCTCCCCACCCCCCACCCCAATACCTTTTCCTCCAGCCACACTGGACTTCTTGTCGTGGCTTGCACAATCTCTACGTCTCCCCGTCCACCCTCGGCTGACCCTCTTCCCTCTATCTGGGAGGCCTTCCTGCCGTCTCTACCTTTAAAAAGTCTATCTACCAAACTTGAGAGGAGAGGTTGGGAGTGGGGATGGCTCCACGGGCAAAACCAATCACAGCTGCAAAGGACCAGGTGATGCTTCGCTTTCTTCTGTAAAATGTAATCTCCAAAATGAAAGCAGACACCAGTTCTGTTTCTCTGTAGCCAGAGCTTAACCTCAACCAATGCAAGTACTGTGTGCTAGAAGCCCCACCTGGAGTGGAGAAGGAACCAGTCCCCAGTCTGTAAGTCCCTGAAGGGGGAGCACTTTCTCTCCTGTGAAGCAGCTTGGTGGCACATCCTGGAGAGGTAATAGTTCAGGAAAAAAAAATTCTGTCCTTATCCCTGGATTCCAGGACCCTCTCTTGTGGCACCTGTCACATCCTCCTTCCAGGTTTAGTTATTTGTGTGCAGGCACTTCTACTGTAACAACATCGATACATCCTAAAAATGTTACCTTCTGCCAACAGACTCATGGAGAAACAAGATTGCGCAGACCACTCAAAATGTACAGAATGTTGTATCCAAAGCCCTCAAAGCTCAACAATGCATCCTAATCCCAATAAAAACACTAGCACAGTGAAGTCACTAGAGCATTTGCAACCTACCTCACGTCCGTTTATCCTCTGAAACCTTAAATCTGGGGGCCTGTGCTTCTTTTTTCAAGAGGTAGATCATGGGTGTATGAATTTCTAATAAAGAACTAAAGATCGGATGTAGATGGAGCCTTCTTCACTAATCCACTGTTTTAACACATGAGGAAGTGACTTCACCCACCCTAAGCCTCCCCAGAAAACAGCACAAACCTCCATGGTTCCTACAGCCTTGAGACTAGCTATACTTGCACTAAAGTTTCAGGTTTTCTTTCTTAAAGTCTATGTCTATTGTTAAATGTATTCATTTTCTATGGCTGTAACAAATTACTGCAGGCTTAATGTCTTAAAATGACACAACTTTAATATCTTACAGTTGCGTGGTCAGAAGTCTTACTGGGCTCAAATCAAGGTGTTGAGGGCTGATTCCTTCTGAAAGCTCTGTGTGTGTGTGTGTGTGTGTGTGTGTGTGTGTGGTGGAGGGTCAGTTCTCTTGCCTTTTCTAGCGTCTAGGGGCTGCCCACACTCCCTGGCTCATGGCCCCGTCCTCCACCCTCAAAACCAGCAGTGGCTGGTTGAGTCTTCCTCCGTGGGGGTCACTGACACTCTCTGTCTCCCTCTTTCACTTAGAAAGACCGTCGTGATTATACTGGGCCACCTGGATAAACCCAGATCATCTCCCCACAGCCCAGTCAGCTGATTAGCAACCTTAACGCCATCTGTGACCTTAATCCCCCCTTGCCACGTAATGTAACACGTTCACAGATTCGGGGGATTAGGACGTGGACATCTTTGGCGGGGTAGGGGGAGGCATTATTCTATCTACCACCCTCAGGTCTTTCTTTAATTGTGTAAAGCTTACGGCTGATCACTTCAAAGCATTTTCAAGATCAGAAAAATGCATATGAACCAACACAGCTTCCACTTTACCTGACTGTCATTCCTGTATAATGGTGCATGAAGTAATTCCCATGAAAGGAACACGTGCTATAGCAAAGCCTGTGTCTCATTCCTCCCATGAAAATGTGAACCCCCTGACGGTAGGGGCTTTGTCCTTCTTTTGCATTCCTCACCACACATTCCACACTGTGGATGTCCCAAAAAAGAGCTACTGAGATGAACTGAGTTATCGCAAAGTCTATAAGTATCTGTACCTCTAAAGCTACCCTTTGGATTAAGGATGAAGTATAATCCATCGTCCAAGAAAAGAATTAAGAGACAAAAAAATGTTGGGAGGGAAAAGCCTGTACCTTGAGCACAAAGTTGTCCTCAGCCTGGAGCTTCAGCTCCACCACAGCCTTCCTAACCAAAGCTTCGAAGTTGAGGTCTCTCCTCCGAGGGACATTCAGGGCGGGAAACAGGTCCCCGATCAGGCCCATGAACACAGGTATGTCGTCTGTCACAATCTTGGGGACGTTGAAGTCTCGCAGGGAGCGCATCAGGACCTGCTCCTCGGGCCGGTCAGGATCTTCTCGCTTCAGGGACCCCGCCACCACCAGCACAGACTTGATGGCTCTCAGGCCCCAGTCATAGTGATCCTGCGGGAAGGCAGCAGGGTTAGACAAGAGCTGCTGGAATGCACAACCCCACGGGCTCGGGCTAGTGTCTGCAGAGTTAGATAGCACACAGTACTAGGTCACTTTTGAGGCCAAGGCAGAGGCACAGGAAAAGATTAACGACATAGTAGATCAGCATCCAGGATTCTAGTTCCTGGTCTGACATTAGTTACTTTTCTGGCTGTTACGACGACAAAGCAGACACAGAGCATATGGGGGGCTGGGGGTCAGGGAGGTTAAACAGACCGCTTCCAAACCTATCTGGCTACTCCTTGAACATTCAGAGGGTGGAAGGGTTGTCAAGGAGGGAGATGTGTTAGTTCTCAGAGATGGCCGGAGGTGAGTGTACTTGCCTCAAAGAGGCCTTCAAACTCTGAGAAAAGGAGAAAAAAAAAGTTCCTTAAAATTTTTGTCAAAGGAGGAACCCAGAGATCACAAGTTCTGAGAGAAGGCTTGTGGGAGGGTGGAGCATACTGCTGACGCCAGCGCTTGGAGTGGAGTGGTGAGGAAGGGGTGGAGCGTGCAGCTCAGAGCACAGACTCTGAGCTCAGACAGACCTCGGTTCAAGGCCCAGCTCTGCTACTTGCTTCACAGCAGGTCGTTATTTAGTTAGAGCTGTGATGCGTGCTACAGAGGACAGCTCAGCGTGCAGGGGACGCAGAAGCATACAGCTGCCTCAGGCCCCCACCCCTGAGGCTGGGGACAGCCCGTCCCTTCTGGCCTGGACTGCACTTCCTCCCCGTCTGTGCTTGACTGGGTCCCAGGTCTTCCTTTCCTTTCAACTTTTTACTTATTTATTTATTTATTTTTGGCTGCATTGGGTCTTCACTGCTGCACTCGGGCTTTCTCTAGTTGAGGTGAGCGGGGTCTACTATTCGTTGTGGTGCGCGGGCTTCTCATTGTGGTGGCTTCTCTTGTTGCAGAGCACGGGCTCTAGGCGCGCAGGCTTCAGTAGTTGTGGCACGCGGGCTCAGTAGTTGTGGCTCTGGGGCTCTAGAGCACCGGCTCAGTAGTTGAGGCTCACGGGCTCTAGAGCGCAGGCTCAGCAGTTGTGGTGCACAGGCTTAGCTGCTTCATGGCATGTGGGATCGTCTCGGACCAGGGCTCGAACCCATGTCCCCTGCGTCGGCAGGCAGATTCTTAACCACTGCGCCACCAGGGAAGTCCCCTCAGGTCTTCCTTGATATTGTTTCTTCAGGGAAGTCTGATCCTTAGCCCAGGTGCAGCCACCGTGTCCTTCGCCTTCATTGTACACTGAACTCAAAGAGCAGCGAAGGTGCAAGAGCACACCCCGGGGAGGGCTGTGACCTGGTGCCTCGGAAGAGGCAGGAGACAGGGTCGCACGTGGTCTTTTGCAGACAGTGATAAGGACGCTGGTCTTTATCCTAAGTACAGTGAGGACCATTTTTAAAAGACCCCTCCAGCTGGTGGCTAAAGAATAGACATGAAGGACTAGAGTAGAGGTACAGAAACTAGTAGAGAGGAATTTCCAAGCAAGAGACATGGGTGCTTGCAACAAAAGTGGTAGAAAGAAAATAAGAAGTATTTGAGAAATATCCACAGGGGAGAAAGAACAGCCGTTCATTCATGATTAGCTGTGGGGCTGAGGAAGAGGAAGGTGTCAAGGATAACTCCAGGCTTCCAGAATCAGCAAGTGAGTAAGCGATGGTTCTCCTGAAGCCCTGAATGCAGCAGTGGGCCTGCGGTGGAGCTGGCAGGACCATTGGCTTTACATACTGAGCTGGAGGTGCATTTTAGACAATCAGGGGGTCTGTGGCATAGACCACTGAATACACAGGCTTTGAGTTCAACAGAGAAGTCTGGGATCGAGACGGGAAAGTGAGTCACTGGGCTGAAGCCAATGGTGGCTGAGAACCGACAGAGAGGATGCAGTGAGCCAGGGCCTGGGAAGTGCTGAGAAAACAGAGGAGGTGGCTTTTTTTTTTTTTTCCTAAATCCATTTTGGATAGATTTCACAGGACTGAGAGAGCTCACTTTGTGGTGGCAAAGGTGATCCAAGTAAACACCCCGAAGGGAAGAGAAACTCATTGGGAACGCCCAGGAAGCTTGACTGGCTGTCCATGACACCAAGAAATTCTCCATCTCCAAGGCATAAACCTTGGAGGCTCTGGGTCATGTTGTAAGGTCTCTTCTTGGGAGGGGCCTGGCCCTGGGCAGAAGCCACATTTAAGGACCAGCAGCAATGAGCAGCATGGTACTGCTTAATGCATGACTTAATGCATGACTCCCTCTCCCCAACCTTCCTCCCATCTCCCGTTCCTTCAGGTACAGACCACTCCCTCCAAGGGCTTTCATTCGCCACTGCAATGTTTCTCATGGGACACTGGTTATCTATGAGGTGCTGCTAAGTATTCTATTAGAAAGGGAGTTCTGGGCTTCCCTGGTGGCGCAGTGGTTGAGAGTCCGCCTGCCGATGCAGAGGACACGGGTTCGTGCCCCGGTCCGGGAGGATCCCACATGCCGCGGAGCGCCTGGGCCTGTGAGCCATGGCCGCAGAGCCTGCGCGTCTGGAGCCTGTGCTCCGCAAAGGGAGAGGCCACAGCAGTGAGAGGCCCGCGTACCGCAAAAAAAAGGGAGTTCTATGGCCAAATCGCTTTTTTTTTTAATGCTGGGCTAAGAAAATGAACGTAAATCTTTATTATAGATGTTTCTAGAGCGTTTAATATGCTTATGGGCACAGTGACTCTCTATGAGAAGGTTCTAATGTTTCCCTAACACGCTGGCCCCAGAACCCGTCCAGAGCTGGGACAATCACACGCAACTGGTCACCTGGTCTAACCAGGGATTGTACCTGTCTGGAGAGAAGCTCTTTGCACAACTCGTAAAGGGTGATGAACTTCCTGGCTAGTAACCGTGCTTCAACGAATCCTTCTGCCACAAGCATGATTTCACAGATCAACTCAAAGTCTGGAACGACCATCGCGCAAGGCCTGTGTAAGGGAGACAGAGGGCTGAGACAGTCCTAACCACACAGTGGAGGGGAGCTTGTAAGACAAGAGACACTGGCTGAGATCACGGACGGAGACGTGTGTGAGTGTGAAAACTGAGACCTTAGCAATTATTTCATTGAAGACTTTCAATGTTAAGATGAGTTAGTAAGGATAAAGGGAGTAAACTCTCTTGCTCAAGGTGATGGATGATGTGAGCAGATGGGGACAGAAGTGGGGCTACAATGCAAGTCTTGTAACTTGGGTCCAGTGTGCCTTATACAAGGCACAGATTAGTAAAGCCTCAGTAATTAGAAGATTACCAATTAGTGATCTTCTGTCATAGATTAGGAGCTAAGGTTGAGGAATAGAGTCTCTCTTGTTATCTGCAAGAAAATGAGAATCTATTTCTCCTCCTCAAAACTTGCCTCCTCCAAGTCTAGATGATCAAACTTATTCTATGCTTATTTGCATACAAATGTCAATACCTAATGCTGAGGTCTGAAGTAGGCACCTATGAACCCCACTTTGCCACAAAATGGCAAATATGAGACTATAGAAGGGGATTTTTGTCTATATATAAGGATTTATTGTGATTTTTTTTCCCTCTCTAGGTCTAGAAACATTTTATTTTAAAATTAGTTAATTTTAAATTTAATTCATTAGGTATGTGATAGGAGACTAAAGTTGTTACGTTTCTTTAATTGCATTTTCCCTACACTGATATAAAATTTTCAAAAACATATCATTCAAGTACATTTTTCCTTTATATTATTTTAAATTGCATTCAAATTCAAAGGAGCAAGGAAATACTTAGATTCTCAAAATTAATTTGTAACCTAAAATAAGGTTAAATATGCATCCGTACAACGGAGTGCAATGCAGCTGTGAAAAATAATGCTTTAGAAAAAATACTATTTAATGACACAGGAAAACATTAATTAATGAAGGCAGGGTACTAAACTCTACAGAGTCTGATCCCAAGTTTGAAAAAGAAGTACTCTGTCCCCACAATACTGGAAGGCAGGTGGCAAGGGGTCACACTGACTTTCTCTGGGTGATAGGACTGGGGTGGGCAGAGCAGAGTCTGCAATCAGACTGCCGAGGTTCAAACTCTAGCTCTGCTGCTTACTAATTGGGTTACTAGCTGACCTGAGTAACTACGGTTACCGTCCTGGGCAATCTGCTCAATCTGTTTTCTCACAGCTCAAAGGCGGATCCCAAGAGTATCTACCTCATAGGGTTCTTGTGAGAGTTAAATGTGAAAGTAGATGTTGTATTTATTATTTTTACAAGTACTTTTCTGGTTTTCCCCCAAATTTTCTTCTATGGGTATATGTTCCCTTTAAATTCAGGGGAAAAAATGTAAGGAATAATTCTTATCAGGGTGATAACCCCTGTCCAGTATTGTTCATAGCACACAGTTTATTTAATAAATACTTTGCATAAGCAAATAGTGATCAGTATAGTACTCTGTGGCACGGGTTCCCACAGCCTGCTGACATTCTTGGTTAAGGTAGGGACCTGCCTGAAGGAGGAGGTACCGCCGCACCCCCGGAGCAGTGAAAGTGAGGGACTGAAGGACACGGGGAGTTTTCCAGTGGCCTCCTGGGCCCCCATGTCCGCAACAGAGAGCGCTGGGTCTCAGTCCAAAGATGAGACAGACAGCTTTGTTTTCGCTCTCACAGCCTCTCTCTCGGTACCAGTTCAGTAGACAGACAATCAGAAGCCATGAAGGATCTTTCAGCTTTCTCTTGGTTGGGCTGACTTCTCTTTTCTGAAAAAAGAACGAAGACTCCAGCCCCTGCTAGGAAATGCTTTTGTGTTTTCTTATCTCAATAAAGAAGATTTAAAAGCGTGGCAATATCCACTGGTGGCAAAGGTAAAATAAAAGAGGTGCTATCATGTATCACCTGTGAGAGAGTCATTCAGCACAGCTCTTTGTAGAAAGCAATTTGGTAATGTGTACCAAGAGCCTTAAAAATGTTCCTCCCTGTTAATTCAGTGATTCCATTCCTGGGAAGCTAGCCAAAGAAAATAATCATGCATACAAAAAAATACTTATGTATAGTATACCATGATGAATAAATTTATTTTCACTGTTATATTTAACTACTGTGGACTAGTTAACTATATTGTGGACCATGCATTTGATAGCATAAAATGAAGTCATGAAATGAGATTTCTTAAGAATACCTAACAGAAGAAGAAACCATTTATGATAGGATTATGATAGACTATGAAATGAAAGAAACAAAACAATACAAAACTGTGTGTAGACCACACACGTAGACTACAAATGCATGACTTTATATGCCTGTAAAGAAAAGAACACAATTAAGCAAAAAATAATTTTACTGGTGATGGCATTAAACGTGGTTTTGTAAAATCTACCTTTTTATATGTTCCACGTTTCTTTTAATATATATGTCATACATTTTCAGTGGAAAAAATAAAAGAAGCTTCTCTCTGGGGCCCTTGCACAGGGCAGAGCAGACGCTCACCTGAACAGAGCCTTGAGGTTTTCCGGCAGCTCCGTGCGGCCGGCGTAGCCTGGGTTCATGGTGATGAAGATGCCCACAGAAGGGTTCAGGCTAATCTCCTCTCCAAGGAAGTTGAACCGCTGCTTCTTATCTCGAATTGCATCTTGAATGCTTTTTACCTGGTGAACAAGAGTCATCGGAAAATGCTCCCTCTGCGTACCAGAGGCAGAGTGGTAGCTAAGGCTGGGACCCTGTGGTCACACAACACAAACACTTGCTCTGGGCCCCCCTTCACGGCAGGACAGGACTGGCGACTGCGCCCTGGGCTCTTTACCGATGGGCACTGGGTGCCTGTCCAGAAGAAATCTGGCCACCCGTATCCTCATATCCACGCTTATCACATGCTGCCTAAGAGGCTGGGGGTGAAGAGCAAACGACTCTGACCGCCAGTCCTCTCCACGCTGACCGCTGCCTTGAGCACTGTTCTGTATTATGTCATGTGATCCTCACCAGGATGCTCTGAGTACCATCATCCCCTTTCTCCACAAAGAACTGTAAGCACCAAGAGGTGGAGTAGTTTGCTGAGCCCTACACGGCTGCTAAGTGCTGGCGTCTGCATCTGAATCCAGGCACATGGATTCTGGAGCCTGGGCTCTTAGCTGCTACATGATGGAGAGAACGCTAGGACCTACCCCCTAGGCTGGTTCTAAGGAGTAAATGAAATAAAATCCGCAAGGAGTTTAGCACACAGAAAACGCTCAAAAATTGCAGCTAACATGGGAACTCTTGATGTGACCGCCGCCGTCACTGCAGTGTGTCCTCATCTGGATCTAACCCTCTCGGCTACTCCCCCGTCTACATCTCTAGAACAGACCTGGAAAACACAGGAGACTCCGGTAGGGATGGAGCATATAGTGAGGAGGGGAGGACAAAGCAAAGGGAGGCTGGGCCAGATCCCCAGGGGCTATTCGTGCCTTTCTAAAGAGATTAGACTTTTCCTTAAATGTGGTCTGGGGCCGGAGGGGATTTAATAAGCTGAACGTTGACCTGGTTAGATCTAGATTCTAGATCATATTTATAGCAGTGGAAGGAGAGACAGAAATGAACATCTGGCGCTTGGGAAAAGCACGTGTGATAGTGATCAGCCACAGATGGAGGGAAGACAAAAGGGGCTCACTTGTCCAGCCAGGCCTGGAATGCCTCTGAGTATTTCCAGCCTCTCAGGGCTCTTGAGAGCAAAGCCGGGAAGCTGGGGCCGGCGCAAGGGTTTGAATGAGGCTCGTGCATATCAGCTGTGATCAGGGTGTCTAGAATAGTCAGGGGTTCCGTGGAGTTGGGCTGCAGGGATGTATGTATGTGTGTGTGTGTGTGTGTGTGTGTGTGTGTGTGTGTGTGTGTGTGTGTGTGTGTGTGTGAGAGAGAGAGTGAGAGAGACAGAGACAGAGACAGAGACAGAGAGAGAGAGAGAGAGAGAAGCACAGAGAAAAACAGCTGGAGTGTATATAAGAGAGAAGGAGAGAGGAACAGTTGGATCTTAAACAAGAGAGAGACAGAGAGCCAGCTGGACCACGTACCAGAGAGACAGAGACAGAAAGAGACAGAGAGACCGAGAAGGAGAGGGAGGGAGAGAGAGAGAGCTGGACCATAAACAAAAGAAAGAGAGAGACAGACAGAGACAGAGAGAATTAAAGCTGGAACACTTATAAAAGAGAGAGACAGAGACAGAGAGACACCTGGACCAGAGAGACAGACACACAGCAGACAGAGACAGAGAGAGAGAAGGAGAGAGAGAGGAAGAGAGCCTGAAGGCAGCAGGACCATCCACCACAGGCAAGGCTCTCTCCAGTGCCTGGAAGGGCAGTATCTGCCAGAACGCCTGGCGGGTCCACAGTTGGGATTCAGCTGCTTTCCCAAGTGAAGCTCTGATGACAGAATGCGTCTGAGCTCACAGCAGTTAGCTGGAGGCTGAAACGTCTTTTCCGCGCCCAGCATGTCAGTGTGTCCAGGCAGAGGCAGCCTCCAGCACCCAGCATGCTGGCCAAACAGCTTGGGCTCTGCTGGTTCCCGTGGCACTCGCAGCACTGCTGGGCCATGGGGCCTCTCGCCACCCTCATCACCCCGTGAGGCCTGCCAGTGGGGAAGGCTGGGGTCTCTCCTTCCGCCCCGGTCCTGCCACCTGTAAAATACACAGAGCTCTCCCCTTGTGGCGGAGTGGGGAAGGGACTTTCATTACTACTTGCACATGGCTCTGACACCTTTGGGCTAAGGCCAGAGCCCGGGACCCCTTCTGCCATTTGCTCTGACTCAGCACTCTCTCCTGCACCCCGAGGCCCAGACACCTCACGCTCAGCGAGAATCTGTGAGGCACTGTAGGACTTGCAGCATCTGTGCTTTTGTGTAAAATTCTGCGGGGGCTCTTGGGGAGTGTTGGACAGACTCGAGGATGCAGTTAAGGCTGGAGCCTCAGTGCTGACAGCAGCCTCTGATGGCCCGGCTCACGCAGGACAGGAGGCCGTCTGCCTGGCATTTCCTTGCTGCCTTAGAAGCAGCCGAGGTCCACAGAACAAGCCACTGGACTGTAACAGTGCCCAGGGTCCAGGGGGCCTGGTAAAGTCCGGAGGTCCTTCAGGAGGCGGTGGGGTGGGGGGAGGATAGAAGCAGGTGAACCGGGATCACACGGATTAAACTGCAGCCCAGCCAGGTAGAGGTGCACACACAGGTAGGTACAGGCTGTGCCTAAGGTGCCAGGTACACCCCTCACTCGTGGGGGTCCGTTTGCCCACTAAAGACTCATCACTTTTGCCATGGGGAACAATAACGAAATAATAACTGCCATTTACTGAGCACCTGATATGTATCAGGTGCTTTTCTGAGAATTTTATGTGAATTAACCCATTCAGTCCTTTCAAAAGCTGTATGAGATGGGTGGATCCTCATTTCATAGATGGGGAAACTGAGGCTGAAGGCAGTGAAGACTGTGCTACAGTCCTGGAAGATGCAGGCATTAGGGGAGGCATGAGGGAACTCTATACTATTTTGCAACTTTTCTGTAATTGGTTTTCTATGATTTCCCACAATTCTAAAATAAATTCAAAATAAAAAGTTAAAAGAAAAATGAAACTTGCCAGATGTGTAACAGTTGGTAAGTGGGGCAACCTGAGTTAAAATCAGGCAGTCTGGGGCCAAAGCATATACTTTTAGCCACTTCCCCACATGGCCTTCTACCAGTAGGAACACTGCCAGCCACACACAGCTCCTCATCTAATATATACCATTTCAGAGAAATTTGTTTTGCTCTGAAAATAATCATGTTTGTTACAATTTAGAGACAGGTTTCCATGAAATAAAAAAGGTGCTTTCTCCACCCATTAAGAAAACAAACAAAAATGGAGAGCTATGTAGAAACCAGTGTCCTCAACTGGGTGTGATTTTGCACCTGCCCTCCCCAGGGGACATTTGGCCACATATGGAGACATGTTTGTTGTCACAACTAGGGGGGAGGTTGCTGCTTGCATCTAGTGGGTAGAGGCCAGGGATGTGGCTAAACATCCTGAAACGCACAAGACAGATCCTTGCAACAAAGAATTTTCAGGCCCAAGACAGCCTTAGTACCTAAGTTGAGAAAACCATGATCCGGACCAAACATTTTACCAATGAGGAAATTGAGGCCAAGAAGATATAAGTGACCTGTCCACCATTCCACACCTTGTGTCACTGGGTCCTACCAAATTCGCATGCACATTCTTGGCCCCAGCCCAGACTGACCAAATCAGAAATTCCGGGGGTGTGGTCCAACAAAGCATCTTTTAATAAGCCCTCCGGGTGATTCTGATGCATGCTGAAGTCCAAGAACCACTGCAGTCCAGTCAATTCTTGGATTTCTACTCGTCCTTGTTTCTGCCAGGTGTCTCCATTCATACCTGCAGACTGACCCCCCCGCACCACCTCTCAAGGAGACTGAGTCCTCCGATTCTTCTGGCCCACCCACCATGGAGAGGACATATCCCTGCAGCCCACTCACCTGGACCAGCCAGGCTTGATCCTGTGGGTCTTGGTGTGAACCCAAGCTCCACGGTCCTCAAGGATTTTCTCTTTACTTTACAGTCTCCCTCTCAGCTCTGGTTCTCAATGTTTGCTGAACATGAGAACCATGCAGGAAGGTTTTTTCTGAACTTTGATGCCTAGGTCCTGCCCCAGACCAATGAAATCAAAATCTTTGGGGTGGAGACTGTGCATTTGTGCACTGCTATTTTTCAGCATTGCCAGGCAATTCTAATGTGCAACCAGGGTGGAGAATACTGCACCCAGGGCAGCTTGTCTCCAACTTCGTGGTCCCTATGAACCCCTGGGGGTCTCGTGAAATGCAGATTCTGTTACAGCAGGTCTGTGGTGGGTTTGAGAGTCTGCGTCTCTAGTCAGTGCCCAGGGGATGCTGATGCTGCTGGCCCACCGCTGGAGCAGCACGGGGCTAGATGCCACCACCCCACCCGGCACCCTCCACTGTCCATTCTCAGGACAGCTGGTGGCCCATTAAGTGTCCTTGCCCCTGGACCACAATGCCCCATTCCAATTCATGACCCTCCACTGCCTCTTGACTAGATGGGCTCGCTTTCTCTCCGTTTCTACAGCCTTTAACTGCACCTCTTGAATGGAACTTCCTTTCTGCCTTATATTTTAGATGCATGCGTAGGTCTTACTTCTCTATATTGCAGCCCAGCTCTGATATCAAATGATCAGTCCTGCTATCTGCACAAGCCAAGTGTGCTTGTCTGACCACAGTGGCTTGACTGGATATCTTAAGAATGACATCTTTCCCTCCAAAGACTGGAAGTTGGTGATCACAGACGGTTCTGCCCCTATACCCTCCCACCCAGGTAGGGCCTTGCATCAGACACTCTGGTGAAGTATCAAAGTCATCCCATCTTACCTGCAGGTGATAGATTCTAAGGAGGTCATTGGTTAGCCCTAGGCTATGCTCCTCCTCTCAGCTTTTGCTCCACACCCCTCTACGTTGCCCCCCTACATTCCAGGGAAGTGGCCCATTCATTCTGTGGTCCCCTGGGGTCACTCTCTTCTCCAGCCTTTGCCCCCAAATGCCATGCATTATTAAAATCCTGCCTGGCTCACTCCATGCTTCTCTCTGCAGTGGCAGATTGGAGTTTGCTGCCTTCAGGAAGTACAAACCACTCATCACTTTTTACATTAAAAAAAATATTTCTATGTTTTTACCTTAGACCTTAAACTCCTATATAAAGGGTATTACATGGGAGTTCCCTTGGCTCTGAGATGCTAGCATTTGTTCAGCTCCTTGAGGACTTGGAACACTGCTATGATGCGCTCCCGAGTCCCTGCTAGCTGCTCTGCTGCTTCTAGCCACTTGCTGCCCCAGCCCAGGCCACTGCCAGGGCTCGTACCTATGGAAGGGACAAAGTGGCAGGGACGCCTGACCTGGCAGTGTGGAGGGGGACCAGGGGCTGGAGGTACAGAGTAGTGGCACATGTTCCCTGGCCCAGATAACCAAAGGCCTAGGGAGCTGATTGCACTAGTAGTGGCAAAATTCCCCCCAAAAGTATGTAGTATCTTATACGTTTTAAAAATAACAGAGTAATTGTTCTTGGAATTGCCACAGTTTTCCCAATTGGATATGCAATTCTGCTTGACCAATCTGACAGAGACATGAAAATTTCCACCTCCAAGAATACCGAGGCATGCTCACTTTTGTAGAAGTTACTGGGAAGAGGGGCACAGACACGTGAGGAGAGGAGAGGAGGAGAGGCCGGAGAGGAGGGGTAGGGCGGGTAGAACTGTCACAGCTGGTGCAGCTTCTGCACCAATATGCCAGCCTGGATTGCAGCGTGAACTGTTAGTGCAATTTTCTCCTTGGATGGGTCTATGATTTTAAATGGTACTAGCTCAGATTTTACCCAGGTTGTTGTCAGACCACTTTCCTGAGAATGTTTCCTATGATGTATTCCTAGATGAGAGTGTGGAAGCATCAGGGAATTCCAGATTGAATTTATTTCATTTACTTTCAGAAGCAAAAGGGAATTAATCTTGAACTCATCACTGACCTTGTGTCTGGCAGTTTCAAAATACTGTAAGGCAAATTCACAGCGTCTGTCTACTATGCACTGGGGACAGTGGCTGTTGGGCACTGCCTCATCGGTTAGGACACTGTTAAGTTTGTTAAGATAGCCAGAGCCTGGCCGGCTGAGAAGGAGTGAACAGTGCCGGGGAGACTGCTGAGACCAGGGAGGAGACCCTTCTTCCCTGTCCTTTGTGTTCCAGCCTTCTACTTTTCTTCAACCCATTTCCTGCAGGGTTCAGGTAACAATGATAGTTATCAAGAACATCACCCCCCCCCCATCATCATCGTCATGGTCATCACCATCATCACCATCATCACCACCACCATCAACATCACCACCACCATCACCACCACCATCACCATCACCATCATCATCACCATCACCATCATCACCACCATCACCATCACCATCATAACAGAGACTAACATTTATTGTGTGCCTACTATGTGCAGGGCTTTGTTTTAAGTGCTTTACATATGTTAACTCACTTAATTACTACAACTGCATCTAGTAGGTATTAGTATCATTAACTCCCTTTACAAATGTGGAACTTGAGACATGGACTTGCCCAAGGTCACACAGCTAGTAAAGTGGCAGAACCAGAACTGAACACTGGCAGTGTGGTTTCAGAGCTTACACACATAACCACTTCTCCCCTGCCTTGTCTGGCTAACTCCACTCTCCAAGAACCTGCTTCTTTTAAAAGCCCAATTCCATGTGGAACTTGTTTATACCTCTGGAGCCCAAAGAGAGGTCTCTGCTGACCTTGTTGTGGCTCCCACCTTTTGCTCTTCCCCTGAGCTCCTTGTGGGGACACATGGAGACAGCCCGTCAGCAACCCCAGGCACAGAGTGCTGCATCGGGACACCACAGGTGTGACTATTCATGATGAATGGTCCTGGGTTTCAGTGAGGCAGTAACAGCAGCACAGCCTAGCTGATGAGAACAAGAAGTGCTCTCCAGAAGCTGTAGCAAGCAGCCAGGAAAGGGGGCAGAAAATCATAAAAGCAAAGATGAAAGAGGTGGACATAAAGATGGGTAGAAATAATTATGGGTTATTGATCCCAATAGACACTGTGGCAAGAAGCTTATGCTTCTCTCTTGATTTTCAGAACCATTCTAGGCCTAGAATTAGTAGGTCAAGAAAGGTTTATTTTCTTTCACTCTACATCTTCTATCACAAAATTCCAACAGTCTTTACAGAAGCATCATTCCCGGTTCCAAGTTGTGAGGTGACTACTTGGAGGGGAATGCAGTCAGTGGACGTGTTTTATTTGTTCAGCTCAGGTTTTGTTTTTAATTAAATAAATTGCCAACTTTTAGAAATCTAGAGATTTTTAATAAAAATCTGGACTCTCAGCTTCTCCTTAAAATGTAAAAGATCTGGCAACACCGGCCTCATATTCTCACGAGGCAGAGGTGTGCTGGTAAACGTGTAACAACCAGCTCTCCAGGAAAAAAAAATGCCCCAATTTGTAGGATTTGCCCATTTCCGTGGTAGCCAACTTCAAGCTGCCAATGTGACGGCACAATCAGCTCTTGTGAACCAAGCCAGTCAAGGGTTTTCAGCTGAGAGAGTGTTCAGGCAGCTCTGCGACTTACTTCTCCTACCTCCTCCTACTGAATCAAACAACCCTAAGCAAAGGGAAGACCCCGAATCACCCCTGGGAACAAGAGAAGAACCGACATTTCTGCAACTTTCAGGAGCTTCACCAAGAAACAGTGCGGACAAGTGTCAGCAAGTTGGTACAAAGCAGACTTTCAGCGAAGGTTTGTTCACCTTTTCCTCCCCGCTCTTTCTGCTGCTCCCACTGTCTATGGGATCCTTACCCAAATCCAAATCCTCTCCACCTTCTCAAGGCCTGGCTTCAAGATAACAGAAATCAAATCACATCCAGAACACTGAAGAGTGTCTCAAGAACTCAAGATTTTTGAAGTCAGGAATAGTGTCCTATTCAACTGGGGACCCTTCACACTGGCCTCGAGCACAGCACTGACTATGCTGCAGGTGTTTAGTAAGCGCTTCGTGGATGACCTGAAAGACAAGTGCCATGCTTAGGGGAAATCTAACCAAAAACTGGTTTTCTTCACCCAACAACACTCATGCTTCCCCCTCACTTTGTACATAATTAGGTGAGCGAGGCTGAGTGGGGTGGAGCGCCTGGCCAGGATGCTCGGCAGGGAAACGGACGAGCTGAATTTCAAGTCCTGGTCTGACAACTTCCCAAGTCTGTGCCTCTTCTCAGGAGCTGGGCTCTGCCATCTTTTTGTATCCTTTCCTACCCCTATGAAGCAGGTGCATGGATGTTCTTTCTTCCTGTTTTACAGAGGAGGAAATGGAAAATCACGGCCAGTAAATGGATCCATCTTGGTAGGGACCAGCACGATACCCATATCCTGCACCCAGGCCTGATTTTGGCAGGTGGAAGAAAAGGCAGGAAATGCAACAGGGTAAAGGGTAGAGGCAAGTGGAAGAGGAGAGGGTAAAAGCAAGCGGGTGCACAAGTCCTCGGTGCTTGACATGAAGACCACAGCGCTCCCATCAAGTTCTGGCCCCCATACCTGCACAGCCACCACTGACAAGACCTCCACGGAGATTCGATTAAACTCATCAAAACAGCCCCAGGCACCAGTCTGAGCAAGGCCCTTGTAGATGTTGCCGTAAGACTGCAACAAAATGTACAAAGATTAAATTACTCTCTGCTGGGCTTACTGTTACCCATCTAAGTAATTTTCCATCCCCTTTATTATAGGACTTCCAGTTCCCTAAAGACCACTGGTTAGAAATTCATATTAAAATTTCAAGGACAATTAAAATTTTGATGGCTTTGGGTGCCAACATAAGTCATGGGATCAAAACAGAACCTTTTCAAGACACTTCGACCAAAATCCCTTTAAAATGTCATCAGGCTTGTATTGATTCCGTAGCTTTCAAAATCCCAGGAAACGAATAAAATAGTATATTTCTTGCACCATACAGACAAAAACCCTTCCACTCAGACTTCGGCATGTGCTGCTGAAAAAGTTTATGTCTGTATCTTTGAATTCATGCAAAATACCCAGGTTTCGCAGAGTGACGGGAAGCTGGAGATGGGGGTGGGAAGGGATAACCTCTTTTGGAAATAAACTACAGGTAAATCTTTTTAAATGAGAGTAAGGGAATAATTTCAGATGGAAGATGGTATATCTGTCCTAAAAATGAAAACCACTCTGGCCATTCAGTGTGAACTAGTAAACCATGGAGTCATATAAAGGGAGAGACAACTGGGAGACACTCAAGGCCATTGGCAAGGAAACATCACTGATGTGCTCAGAACATTCAAATAGTCGAAAAGTCCATTCATTTACTCAGTGGGCATTTTCTGACCATCTGCTCCATGCATAGCTCACGTGCTAGACCCAGAGAGGCTCAGTCCCTCTAAGAGCTTCTAGTTAGGTTGTGGAGATAAGGCATACAAATAAAACAGGTAAATTGCTACATGAGCAGTGGTTCCAATGGATAATATAGACCACAAATGTTATGCAGTTCAGAGAGGGATGGGTCAAAGTGCTCTAGACGGATCCGTTTTGCCAAAGAAGTGAATTTCACATAGTACTACAACAGCACTTTCCAAAGTTTATTTCATGGAATGCCAAAGCTGGGAGATGCTCCTTGAAGACAAGACTCTCTGGTAAATCAAGTTTGGAAAACACTGCTTTCTATAACCCACTTTGGTCAATTTACAATGTATAAGGGCATTTTAAGGGCCCTGAGAAGTCAGGCAAAATTAAATTAGTTCAACTTTGTTATATGGCTAGGATTTTTTTTTTTCCTCATGTGACCCCTGATTTTCTCAGAACGCATTCTGGCAAACATTAGTGGAGTGGAAGGAACACAAGAACAGAACCAGAAGGTCTGGAGTATTGATATCTCACAGAAGTACATGGTATCCTCAGAACATACATTGGAATCATGGCTTAATAAGATAACAGTGTCTATGCAGGCACGGCAGAAGGATAAGGGCTTTCCAGGAGGAGGAAGGATTCTGGACAAAGGATGAGCAAAGTCATGGTATGTACAGAGAAAAATAAAGGTGTCATTTTGGCATGAAAGTTGATTTAATAAAGAGGGTCATGGTTCTGAAAAGGCTTGAATTATTATAAGAGATCTTTGGAGGTTTGGAGCAGAGAAAAACATGATTAAATCGGTATTTTAAGAGACCCAGTCTAACATCACATAAGCTAGGTTAGATGTGGGGCAGACTTTGAAAACAGAGGGAAGAATCAACCCCACCTTTTACTAAGCTCCTTGAATTAATTGATTTCTCTGTTCATGCAACAAATCTACTCTGAGCCTGTGCTATGTGCCAGAGGTTGTCCTAGGTCATGAGGATTCAGTCCTGAACAAGGGAGAACTGACCCGATCCTCAAGGGTTTTGGATCCTAATGGGGAAAACAGACAACAAACACAAAAATAAGAAACTATCAGTAGTGATAAGTCCCAATGGAGTCTTATCATGAGGGTAATGTGGCTATTTATTTATTCATTCTGTTTTATTGAGATGTAATGGACATGTAGCTATTTCAGATTGAGAAGTCACAGTCTCTCTGAGGAGGTGACATAACTTCTAGGCATTGTGTTTGTATGCTCAAAATAATTCTGCAGGTGGATACTGTTAGTATTATATTCATGAGTGTGTGTATGTATACATATGTATATATACACATACATATAATAAGACATAATATATATTTTATATTTCATTTATATGACATATTCCCGAACTTCTGCTTAGTATTTGTGACATTTGACAGGTTGCCATACATACATGACATTTGACAGGTTGACACACACACACACACACATATATATGTAAAATAATAAAACAACCTGTCAACTACCCCATACACACACATTACATATATGTATATCACATACACACATTATATATATATTGCCACCTGTCAAAGGTTATAAACACTAAGTCAGAGTTTTGAGAATCAAAATCCATGCTTCTCCAGCTAACAGTGGTTTTAAAACTTTTTAAAGCTGTGGATACCTTTCATCAAATGGAAATCCAATACATAAAACAGAAGAAAGTAGAGTTTCCATAGGGGGATAATCGTCACCCCACACTTTACCCACAAGGGCCTGAGCAGAACCCAGGACTCCATGTGGCCCCGTTTTTCGTCAGGAAACAATTAAGATGTCACCACAACAGCACAATGGTACCATAGCTGGGCTGGGCTGCGCTGTTGCCTTGTCATAAGACGGTGAGTTTCTGGGACAGGATAAGGGCTCTCAGGATAAGGTTGAAGGCCTGGAAGCGAGAGCCTTGCTGAAGGAAGAATAAACATTGCTGACTGACTGGAATGATGGAAGGAAGGAGAGGAAACAATTAAGATGTCTTAAGATGTCCACCCTGGCCCACGGGGAAAAAGAATATGATTAGTATCGATGGGACGAGGAACCTGGCCGGAAGGAAACAGGGAGTCAGCAGGGACTGTCTGAGAAGAGTGTCGACCGCATAGGAGAGAAGGGCATCCAAACAGAGGCCTCTACTGCCTAGTTAAAGAGACTACCAGAACTTGGGTGAAGCTGGAAAACAGATTCAGGAGTCATCCGTATAAAAGTAAAACTTGAAATGATGAAAGGGGGTCCAAAAATGAGATCAAGAAGGCAAGATCAAACAGAATTGTGGAAGGATAATGTTTCAGAAGCATAGAGAGCAGGGTTTCTCAAGGAGTGGGTGTTCTATAGTATTGATGCCATGGAGAAGTCACAGAATTCCAGATACTTTCAGATTCAAAGTCATTTGATGTTTCAGCAATAGCCTCTCCAAATTGAGGTCCAGGGGGAAAGTATTGCTGCTATAACATGAAGAATGTCTTAGCACTAAAACAGCAACCATTTCCAGAGAAAGCGGCTAGTTTTATGGGTTTGCCAACCAGCACTAGTGGAGTAAAGCAAACCCTACCCCGAACCCTTTCCCCCAAGCCTCCACACAGTTCTTGCGTCCACCCCATTGCCCGACGCCTCCCTACAGAATTCCTGAGGCAGAGGGGATTGTGAGGGTCCTTGACAAAGCCCAAACTCTCCTCTTTCCTCCTCCTCTGTTTCAACACCGACCCACGCCCTCCCCATGTTCACTAAGTATCATTTAATTTTTTCAAGCCTCTCAATCTTTCTTTTCCGTTTCTGCTACCCCATCATCCGGCTTCTCTCCCTCTCTGGTTTGAACGACTGCAATGTTCTTCCTAAAAATGTTCCTCCCCCGCTTCCAGTCTCTTCCTGTCTCCCTTCAGCTGGCTGCCCAGGGAGTCTTCCTTAAAGACCCTTTGTCTTCATCAGCTCCTGCTTCAGTCCTGCAGCCTGCAGCGTTTCTGTGGCCTGACACCTCAAGGTCAGAGCTTCCCAGTGGTCTTGTGTTGCTCCTCTCCCTGCTCAACCCCATCTCCCATCCTCCCCTGTTCCCCGATCCACTCGAATGGACGCCACCGTGGTTCCATGTTTGTTTCTAGCTTGTTCTCTGGAGACACTGAAACAGAATGTGCTGCTGTGAGTGACGCTGGTGAAGGCTCTTTCTGACCTTCACTCTTTCCTCTCCTCGCCCCAGCCAAACCCCGTGAAGAGAGCTCAGGGTGAAGTCAGCACAGGGAGCAGGGGAAGGACAGCAATTGCCCATAGAACTCGGTCCTGTTTTCGAAGCTGATGTTTTAGTGGGTGGGGCTGCGTTAAAATGTCACACGCCCTGTTTGGTGCTCATCCAAACCTGAACAATCTTAAACAACCTCAGCTCTCACCTCCTCCACGATGTCTTTTCTGACCAGCGCACTTGGTGGCTCTCCCACAGCTCTGGAGCATTCCAGGGATTAGAGTTCGTAGAACACGCATTAGCACTCAGGGTAATGCTGTCTGCTATCTCCCCTAATTATTTCATATATCGTTCCTGTCTCTCCTAATGGACTGGGTTATGCTCACCCTATCTATCTATCTATCTATCTATCTGCCATTCATCTATTATCTCTCTCATCTCTCTGTCATCTATCTACCTACGTATCTTTATTTTCTTTCTTTCTTCCTTCCTCCTTTCCTTCCTTCCTTCCTACCTATCTCTCATATGTCTATCTATCTATCTATCATTCATCTATTATCTCTCTCTCTCATCTCTGTCATCTGTTGACCTGCCCATATTTTCTTTCTTTCCTTTTTTCCTTCCTTTTCTTTCTTTCTTTTTCTTTCTTTCTCTCTCTTTATCATCTATCTACCTACCTATCTATCTCTGATACCCTCCCATGATTCCCGACAGATGCTGAGCAATGGTGATGCTCCATAAATTAAGGTGACTGCTGGTGTGTACTTTGAGATAAAAATAACTCTGAATAGCTGGACAACAAAGGGAAGGGGAGGCTTGCAAACTGTTTACTTACTGAGGCTGTTTGGTTACAAAGGATGTTTGGTGTCTAGGAAGGGATCACCTTACCTTTGCTGTATCTCACTACGGCTATACCTACTGTTCTTGCTCTGATCTGTGTCTGTAACTAGACGCACATGACTGAAGCTTTGCACAGTTCAAACAAATTAAGGGCAGACTCCTCCTCTCACCCTGTACTCTTAGAGGAATTGGTGGGGTCAGGGTTCGGTAATAAGTTTTTGAAAGGACTGGGTAAAATGACCTTAGTGACCTCCGGCCACAGGGCCAACTCATCTCTTCCTGTTTCCCATGTTAAGCATGACTTAGAAGAAATCTGCCTGATTTTCTTCAATCAATACCCCAGGTCTTCCACATCTAAATGAGTGTGTCCTCCAGAATGTTGGGTGGGAGAGTATATTTATCTCAGCAGTGCTGCCACTGATCAACTCTAGAAGAATCTAGAAACTTAAAGTAATCCTTAAAGTTTAGCTTGTTCCTTTAGAGGGGAAAAAAATCGTTTCTTCTTCCAGCCTGCTTAAAGAGAAACAGTATCTTTATGTGTTCATCAATAAAGGCAACCATATTAAAATTTAGTGTGTGACTATGGGGAGACAGCTATTTTGGGTCTGAATCCTTATTTTGTTTGCCTTATATGAGAAAACATGATGCTATAGGATTCTGTAACTCTGCACAGCAGAATTTTATATACAAGAGAAATTATTAAAGTTATAGCAGATCAATCTCATTTACAGAGTTCTATACGTGGTAACTGAAAGTATTATCTTGCAGTCTCTAAATTTATTTTTAAATTAAATTTATTTTACAGGCAATATATCACATCATTTATATATATAAATATTTGATCTATTTAATGCAAATGTTTTCTTTTTCCACTCTAAATTTATTTACCTGCTATCCTATTTTCAAAAGGGAACTTAAGGCAGTTTACAAAAATACATACAATAAAACAAAATAGAAATGAGACAGTGAGACCATCTGTTATTATGCTTTTTTAAAAAAAAAAGAATCTGAATAAGGTCTAGTTGTGAGCAGAATGTTGCTAGCTGAGAAGTGACCTAATGGGCCTCTTGTTTCTTTTGCCTTTCTCTATGACACAGAGCCTTGAATACATTAAAAAATGTAAAAATGATGAGTGCCTGGATGAAGAACATTACCCTTGCACTTGTCTTTTGTGTACCTCTTGCTAAGAATAGGGGTTACTCTAGTATGTCTTTGGAAGCCAAACCTAGAATATTTTGCCCTTGTAGAAATTCTGGGGAAATGCCCACTTTTACACAAGAGAACATCTATGACTTTTATGTGAAGATTTTTATATCAGCCACTTATGAGCCATTCTGTGGTTCTGGGTCAAATAATGAATTTAGGCCTTTGGATATATGTTCAGCTTCTTCATTTTACAGATGATGAAAGGAAGACCCCAGAGGTGAGGTCATCTCTCTGTGGTTGCAGAGCTCATCAGCGGAAGTGGATTCCACGGTGCTGAAGCTTACAGGGAGGCCCCACAAGCTCCTGAGGGCAAGGGTCCTCAGGCCCCCTGTGAAGGAGCAGGGGCCTCCCTGTCTGGGCCTCTGAGCTAGACCAGGGCGGCGAGGATGCAGCTGCAGCCCAGCCCCTAGTCCCCCCGAGGCCGGGCCTGTACCTTGTAGCCCATCTGATCGGAGCAGTTAAACACGTAGACCATGACGCCCAGTGCTCGGCCCAGGTCCTTGGTGGTCTCTGTCTTGCCCGTGCCTGCAGGTCCTGCTGGAGCCCCGCTCATGGTCAGGTGCAGAGACTGGGTGAGGGTGATGTAGCACCTGCCGAACACAGGAGGGTGGAGGTCACTCTCGGTGCCACAGGTGGCCCCACAAATAGCTCTGGCCCTGCTGGGTCCTAGTGAGAGAGAGCTGAGGTTCAAGGCCGTGAGAGACTTGCCACAGCTTCTGTGAAGGAAAGTCCAGAGCCCCGCGCTCTGATCCCCTCTGTGCTGTGGGTGGAACTTTCTAAAGGATCACCTGATCATGATGTTCCCTCCCTGAAGGGCACCAGGGGCTGTCAGCCCGGCCCTTCCTGACCTTGCCCCCGCTTACTTCTCTAGCTCATTTCTCATTGGTCCCTTCCCCCCAGCCCCAGTATGTTTAAGTCCATTCATGAAGAGCTATTTTCACTTGCCCAGTACTATGGTCTGAATGTTTGTGTCCCCACTAAATGCATATGTTGAAATCCTAACCCCCAAAGACTGTGGTGTTAGGAGGTGGGGCCTTTGGGAGGTGATGAGGTCATGAAGGTGGAGCCCTCATGACTGGGCTTAGTGCCTTATTAAAGAGGCTCCAGAGTGGTCCTTGCCCCTTCTACCATGTGAAAACACCGTTGAGAAGGCACCAGCTGTGAGCCAGAAAAAGGGCCCTCACAAGAGCACGACTATGCTGGCACCCTGATCTTGGACTTCCCAGCGTCCAGAACTGTTGAGGCCAGGTCCCCCGAAAACTGACTTCTTCTGCCCAGTTAATGATTACCCTCTTTACCCAAAACATTATTCCTTTTCCCGTCCAACACCTGTTCCCCTCAAGATTGAGGGGTATCAAAGGGGGGATTGAAACTGCATACAAGCCCCTGTGTCCCTGTCCTTTAAGATAACAGCCTTTTGCTTTAGTCTCCCTGGCCTCCCCTGAGTCTCCAAAGGCTGGCTCAAGAGTTAATGATTAGGAAATGCGAAGATAGAGAAACAAAGAACAGCTGTTGACCGGGAAACTGGTACAGTTTAGACTCTAGACGAGCCCCACAGCAGGTCCCGAACAACCAGGCCCCTGAAAGCGACGGATACAGGCCCGACACACACCCCCAAGCTGTTCTTACCGGAAGCAGACCCCACCAGGTGAAAATTGCCAACCGCCAGCACTTAGAGCCCAGACCGGTTGAAACCAGATGACTGGTGATACTCGAAACTTCACATTGATGCCAACCAATCCGCGAAGAGGACAAGCTAACCAGGCTCCCTGCAGCCCCTCCCTCACTCTCACGCTGCCTTTAAAACCTGTGTCTCCTAACCGGCAACTTGGATGGTCTTAGGACACTAGTCCACCATCTTCCCACGTTGCTGGGCTCCTGGATAAAGCAACTTTTCCTTCTCCACCAACCCCTGTGTCTCGAATTGGCCTGTCGAGCGGTGAGCAGCTGAACTTGGGCTCCGTACCCGCCTCGTCCAGTTACACTGTGAGAAATCAATTTCTGTTGTTTAGAAGCCACCTAGTGTTTGGTATTTTGTCATAGCTGACTGAACAGACTAAGATGCCAGACACAGTAGGACTGTGCTTGTCCCTCTCTCCTCTCCCGTCCAGCTCCTGACCCTCCCTAGAGTCTACCTGGATCAGGTTCCTCTTCAGTCTTTGCTTGGCTGATGGTTACTAACGCCCTGGGGCTCACTTTTGTCATGACCTCGCCCACAAGTCGTCCCTGACCCCTCAACAATGGGGTGAGTGAACAGAGTGGCTCAGCTGAGCTCCCACTCCACTGCGCTCCACTGCAACTCCCAACTATACATGTCATACACCTCTTCCAGATAGATCTTCATAAGATGATGACAAAATGTGCCTCTGGGTAGTAAGCCCAAGAAAAGATGCTCAAAATCATTGATCATTAGGGAAATGCAAATTAAACCCACAATGAGATACCATGACACACCCACTAGGAGGGTTACAATCAAAAAGACAGACAATAACAAGTGCTGGTGAGGAAGTGAGAAAACTGGAAACCTCATACATTGCTGGTGGGAATGTTAAATGGTACAGCTACTTAGGAAGACAGTTTGACAGTTTCTTAAAAAGCAAAGGTTACCATATGATTCATCAATTCCCTTTCTAGGAATTACCCAAGGATAATATGAACGTATGTTCACACAAAGACTTATGCAGGAATGTTCAAAGCAGCAATATCCATAACACTAAGAAACTGGAAACAACCCAAATGTCCATCAACTGTGAATGGATAAACAAAATGTGATATACTCATGCAATGGAATACTATTTAGCAATATAACGGAATGAAGTACTGATACATGTTACAACATGGATGAACCTGAAAAACATTATGCTAAGTGAAGGAAGTCAGATACAAAAGATCCCATATTATTTCATTTATGAAATGTCTGGAAAACACAGAGATAGACAGCAGATCAGTGGCTGCCTAGGAAGGGAGGTGAGGGTAAGGTTGGACCGCAAACAGGGTGACGGCAATGTTCTAAAACTAGATTGTGGTAATGGCTGCACAAGTCTAAGAATTTACTAAAAATCATTGATTTGTACATTTGTAATGGGTGAACTTTAAGACATGTAAATTATATCTCAATAAAGCTTTTAAAACCGTGCCATTGACCTAACTTTTTAATACTTAGAAAATCAGTACAGAGGCTTTCAACTTGCAGGCTAGACGGGGAGGGGACATCCGAGGGGGCCTCTGAAATGAACTCTCTTTGGTTCTGAATCTGGTGCTAGCATTCACCAGAAACTCTGAGTTAACATTGTTTTGAAAAGACTTGGAGTTCCTGAACTCTCCTTTAATTAAGTGTGAAATTCCCATAGCTACCTCAGCCTTTGAAGATGAAACCCAGGAAGGTAGTTTCTCCAGGTGGAGAGGAGAGTATGCAGAATTATTATTCTACCTGGAGTTTTCCTGTGTAATGGGGGGGCTGGCTGCATTTAATTCCTGGTGAGCTGGGCTCATGCAGCTGCCTCACTCTTCCCTGTGGACTAAGCTCACATCAGAGTTGTTGATCTGTTAGGCGGGCCATGAAGTGAGGTGAGTCAGGGTTAAGGTGAAAAGCTAGGTCCCATCTCACCTTGCTTGGTCACTGTTACCATTTGGCAATGCTTCTCTCCAACACTGGTAGCTAGATCTTCAGGGTTCCATGCGCAGCCCTAACTGTACCTGCTCTCCTGGGCTGAGTTCTGGCTCCAGCCTGGCCCCAAGGCCTTCTACCTCTGCCAGCCTCGGGTTCCTTCCAGAACCTGGAGGGCCTGCTGCAGCCCTGTACCCCCCCAGGAGGAAAGGCAGCTGCCTGGATGAGTGGGATCCTGGCCCACAGCCAACTCTCCTCCCCGCTCTCTCTCCCACCCCCTTTCTGTCCCATGGCTGCCTTCTCTGCCAGCCAGAGCTCTTCTCTCTGCAGCAGCAGGGCTCTCAAGGAATCTGAGAGTCTAGAAGCACAAGGTTTCACAAAAATAGAATTCTCATAGAAAACTCAAGAATCTCCCAAAAGAAATCCTTAGAACTGGGTGTCAATCTCTTTTTGAGCATCTACTGAGCTTCTGATTATCTCCAGAAGAAGCACGTGGGGGGAAATGTCAAAATACATATACATTTGCCCATAATAATAGAACTCTAGAGCTAGAAGGAACTTCTGAGATCAACTAATCTAATCCCCTTAAATTACAGATGGACTGACTGATGTTCAGGGAGGGGAAGTGGGCTGGTTGTCTAAGGAGTTCTAATAACCAAGGCAGGGACAGTGGGGCTTTAGCGTGGGCCATGAGGAAAACACAAAGAAAAGAAGGAAGGAGTATTCCCCTCTTCTGTGTGGGGGGCCACTGAGCCAGCAGGATGTCCTAGTTCTTTGGGAACATGCCCCTCCTCTAAGATTCTGTCTGTGGTCTTGGTAGATTGTTAGATCCATCTCTTTAAACATCTAAGCCGGCTGCTTCAATCTGCTCCTGTTTCCTAGTGAGGGGGGCAGATCATGCTATTGTGGTTTAAGGCAAGGACTCAGGAGTCAGACACACTGAGTTCAAACCTTGCCTCTACTACAAAGTGTTGGTGAAACTCGGCCAGGTTATTAAACTTTGGTGCCTTAAAAACATGTGTCACTGGGGTCCATCACACAGTATTTTCTTTGTACAAAGGAATTTAGATAAATCTGCTGCCTCAAAAACAACTGCAATTGTGAAAATGGCAAGGAATCCTTTAAGAAGAGCTGTTGCCTTAACCAACTAACCACAACATGAATATGGATCAATTTAGTCTGATTGCTTATTGGGAAGACAGACCTTTAGTGCTGGAAGAGACCTCAGAGGCTTGGCTCTTTAACCATGCCAGGCTGTCTCCCATTAAATCCTTCAAATACGATCACATAGCCTTTTCTTCCAGTAAGGCATGGTTTATTATTTTAGAAGCCAGCTCCTTCCACCGTGGGTCAGTTCTAATTGTTTGAAAGGCCTTCCTAATATCGAGCTGAAGCTGGTTTTGCTTTCTTCGGGCAAATGATGTCTACAGGCTTTGTTTGATCTTATCTGACCCACCAGGCTCTCGTGAGGACAAGATGAGACAAGAGATATGAAAGTGCCTTGGAAAGTAGAAAGCTGATCCACTTTCAAGGTATTATTTCTTAAGATAATAAATATATGAAATGTAGCTTTCCTTTTTTTAGACAAACAACTGGCAGATTAAAGAAAATATCAAAGGTGTTGTATCTTGATTTCAGCTATGTACAGACAGGCTATCCCAGACGTGTGGTCCGGCTAATCTTAGAGTTGGTGAAATCACTTGATTTGTATTCATTTCCTATTGCTACCACACAATAAGGGCTTAAAAAAACACCCATTTATTATCTCACTTCTGTATGTCAGAAGTCCAGGTGGCCCCCCTACTGAGGGTCTCACAGGGCCAAAATCAAGGTACCAGTGGCTGGACCCTTATCTGGACACTCTGGGGAAGAATCTGCTTCCAAGCTCATTTGAATTCTTGACCGAATTAAATTCCACCAGTTGCAGTACTGAGGTCCCAGGTGCATGCTGAGGCTGGGGGATCTCTCAGCTCCTAGAGGCCACTGGACCATCCTTGCACAGGGCTCCCTCCATCTTCAAAATCAGCAATGGCAGGAAAAATTCTGCTCATGCTTCAAGCCTCTCTGACCTTCCCCCTGCCCTCAGCCAGGAGAAGGCTCTACTTTTAAGGTCTCATATAATTATATTGGTTCACCTGAATAATTTCCTTTTTGCCGTAAAGCAAAATATAATCATGAGAATGGTATCATCCTATTTATAGTATTCACCCACGCTCGAAGAAGAGGAGATGATACAGGGGAAAGTGTCGCTGGGGATCATTCCTAGAATTCCACCTACCACATGGTTCAATAATCATAACTGAGGAATGGACGTGGATGCAACAATATCTACCTGGAGGGAGGCCTCTAGTGGCACCACCAGGACACAGACTCCTGATGTTCAATATATTCATAGATAACTTGAATTAAGAAATAATTGATTAGATAGAAGGTAGACCAAAATTCTAAATAATTTTAGCAATTGAAAATGATGTGGTAGACCCAACAAAGTGAAATTTAAGAAGAACAAATGCAAATTAATCTTCCAAGCACTTGCATGTACATGGAATGGGGGCAATGTGGTTAGATGGCAGATCACAGGAAAAAGACCCAGGGATTGTGATAGGTTCCCAACTCAACATAAGAAACAGCACTAATAGAAGAATGTCCTTAGCAACAACCTAAAACAAATCTGTCCATCTTATAATATTTTAATATTTAAAATATGAAAATTGTTTGTCCTCAGCATAAATACCTCCAATTCTAAGATCTCTTCCTTATGCCATGTGGTTATGAGGTCCTTCATCACCTAGCGCTCATCTTCATTTGCCTACACTAGTTGGTAAATGTCTTTCTCAAAAAGTGACAGGAAGAACTGAGAGCAACGACTGACATATGATCTACCAAAAATAACACACACTTAGTAACTAAACTTGAATAGTTTAATTATGCTTCATATTATGTGTATGGTTCAAATATAACTAGAAATTCTAGAAGTGACTTAGAAAAAGGAGAATCAAGAGCAAAAGTCTTAGAATTTTTAATATGGGGCAGTAGATGGGAAGAATAGGAGATAAATTTACACAAAAACAATTTTCTCCTATATGTAAATGAAAAGAAAGTTAAAGATATAATGAAATTAAGCAAAGATTTCTTAGTTACAACACCAAAGGCACAGTCCATAAAAGAAAAATCTGACAAACTGGACCTCATCAACATTAAAAACTTTTGCACCTCAGAAGATGCCATGAAGAAAATGAAAAGATAAACAACAGGCTGGGATAAAATATTTGCAAACATATATGCAATATGTCCGTAATATACAAAGAAGTCTTAGAACTCAAAAAAGAGTACAAACAGATCAATCAAAAAATAGATAAAAGATATGAACAGAAATGATGCCAAAGAAGATCTATAAATGGTCAACAAGCACATGAAAATATGCTCAATAACATTATTACAGAAATGCAAATTAAAACTCAAATGAGATGCTACTTCACATCCACTAGAATGGCTACAATAAATAAGACAGATAATAATAAATGTCAAGGGTGTGGAGAAATGGGAAGCCTCATATATTGCTGGTGGGGATATAAGACGATCCAGCCACTTTGGAAAATAATTTGGCAGTTTATCAAAAAGTTAAACATAAAACTGCTGTACTACCCAGCAATTCCTCTCCTAGGTATACACCGAAGAGAAATGAAAACATACATTCACGCAAAGACTTGCAAGCAAATGTTCACAGCAGCATTGTTTATGATAGCCCCAAACTGAAAATTACCTAAGGTGACTAGATAGACAAAATGTGTCATATCTGTAAAATGGAGTATTATTCAGAAATAATAAGTAACTACTGGCACATGTTCTATCATGGATGAATCCCAAAACATTATGCAAAATGAAACAAGTCAGACACAAGAGACAACATGTTGTATTGTTCCATTTATAAGAAAAGTCTGGAATAGGCAAGTTTATAGAGATAGAAAGTAGATTAGTGGTTGACCAGGGCTGGGGGTGGGCGTGAGGATCAGCTACACATGGGCATGAGGGATCTTACTGAGGGGCAGAAAAATGTTGCAGAACTGATTTATGGTGATGGTTACACTACTTGATAAAGTCACTAACAATCATTGAATTGTACACTTGGAATGGGCAAAATTTTTGACATAAAATAAAGCTCAATAAAGTTGTTTTAAAATATATATACATAGGGACTTCCCTGGCAGTCCACTGGTTAAGACTCCGTGCTTCCACCGCAGGGGGCACAGGTTCAATCACTGGTCAGGGAACTAAGATCCCACACGCTGTGTGGCACAACCAAAAAACACCCCACAAAAAACAAAACAAAACAAAAATATATATATATATAAAATGAAGAAACAATCTTATATAGGAACAAAAAAATTAAAACTACATAGAGATAACAATAAGAAACACTCAAAACCTATATGAAGATACTTATAGGGCTTCCCTGGTGGCGCAGTGGTTGAGAATCCGCCTGCCGATGCAGGGGACAC
>NC_041227.1:86449274-86464972 GCF_002837175.3 Physeter macrocephalus
ACACAATTGAAGGTATGAACAAAGAAAAACAAATCACATATTATAAAGGTGGCCTGGCCATTCTTTCAAAATTAATTTGAAGGTTTTAAGGCTCACCAGTCAAAACCCTAAAAATTTATATTTTAGAACTTGACAAAATGATGAAAGCTCATTTGAAAGAAGAAACAGAAGAACTTAAAAAAAAAGGAAAGGAAAATGAAAATGGATGATACAGACCTTCACTATAAAAATATTACCACTCACAATAAAGCTACAATCCTTAAAGAGTATTGCATATAGATGGATTAATATACTGATGAAACAGAATAAGAATAGATACTTTGAAGCAGTTTGATAGACTCAAAACTGAATATGGTTGAGCAAACATCACAAACCAGTGAGGGAAAGGACCCATAACTCATGTGCTGGGCCTACTGACTACTTAGAAACAACAACAACAAAACATTTAATTATACACTCCCTAACATAGTTTCTATGGGTTTTCCTTTCCCAGGACTCCACACTTTGGAAAGTCATCTCTTCTCCTCTACATGGAGTATTCCCATGGGGCTGTCAATCAAAGTATTTCCAACCTTCCCAGAAGCTGCCTGCCAATGCAGGGGACATGGGTTTGAGCCCTGGTCTGGGAAGATCCAACATGCCATGGAGCAACTAAGCCAGTGCACCACAACTACTGAGCCCGTGAGCCACAACTCTAGAGCCCATGAGCCACAACTACTGAGCCCGTGAGCCACAACTACTGAAGCCCACGTACCTAGAGCCCGTGCTCCGCAACAAGAGAAGCCACTGCAATGAGAAGCCTGCACACCACAAGGAAGAGTAGCCCCTGCTCGCCGCAACTAGAGAAAAGCCCGTGCACTGCAACAAAGACCCAACGCAGCCAAAAATAAATAAGTGAAATTAATTTATAAAAAAAAAAAAAACAACTGTCCCACAAGGGGTGGGCACAAGGCTCGGCCTGAGCAAAATACTCCATCTCATTGTTCGCAGTAACTGGCTCAGAGACGGGCACATGATCCAGACAGGACCAATCAGGGTCCCTTTAAGGAATCTGACATATGGTGCTGGGAAAAAGAGGGTCTCTCTTCCTCCTGGATCAGGCGTGGGCCATCTTTCCAGCCAAAGAAAAACAATGCAAGAAAGGAATCAGCTCTCAGAAGAGAGCAAAGCCATGATAAGAGCGAGACAGTAAAGCCCTGATGGCTCCCTGTTCAGGCCCGAAAGCTGGTTACACTGCAGCAAGCTGGACTCCTTCCCCAGAAGTCTGAGTTAACAAGTCCTCTTTCTGTTTAAGTTAGTTTGAGTTAGTTCAAGTTAAGTTAGGCTTCTATCACTTGTAACCAAAAATGTGGGTTTTTTTTTTTTTTTTACAAAAATGTTTTGATGAAAACATTCACTTTACTCAGTTTACCAAAGAATTAAAAAAGGTTAAAGGAAAAAGTAAAATAACATAAACTATAATAAAATACAGGTGAATATTAAACTGATCTTAAAATAGGCAGGAACTTGCTAAGTGTAAAAGTAATAAAATGGGCAATGATAATAACAACAAATTCACAGGAGAAGGAAATCTAACAGCCAATAAACACATAAAATGCTCAAGCCTGTGAGTAATTAAGAACATCAAGATCCAAATGAGATATCATTTTGACTTATAAAGTTAATAATATTTTAAACAATAATACTTAATGCTGGTAAGGATATTGTGAGATGACCACCTCATAAACTGCTAGTGACAGGGGGAACAATACCTTTTTTAAGAATAACTTGAAAGTATGTATCATCTGATTATCCTGCTTCTTGGAATCCCTCCTGGGGAAATAATGGGAAATATAGTAAAAATTTATATATAAGTGAGTTCACAGCAGCTTTATTTTTAGCAGTAAGAGCTTAGATACTACTTAAATGGCCCATAATGTGGTTATGTTACATAAACCATGGGATACTTGTAAATAGAAGAGAATCCAGCTATCAGAAGGGTTTAGAAGAATATTTAGAGAGTATACACATGATATATTGTTACATGAAAAAGTCTATGATATTTTATATACAGCATATGGTTGCAATTTCAGTTTTTCAAAATCTACATGAGAAGGAAACAGACTGAATATCAACAACGGTTATTCCTGGTAACTTTTATTTTCTTTGTTTACAGATTACTAAGTTTTTCAATAAAAATATCAGATAAAAACTTAAAAAGAATTGCTGGATCATATGGTAGTCCTATTTTTAATTCTCTGAGGAACCGCCATACTGTTTTCCATAGTGGCTGCACCAATTTACATTCCCACCAACAGTGAACTACGGTTCCCTTTTCTCCACATCCTGACCAACATTTATTATTTGTTGTCTTTTTATGATAGTTATTCCAACAGGTGTGAAGTGATATCTCATTGTGGTTATGATTTGCATTTCCCTAATGATTAGTGATGTTGAGCATCTTTTCATGTGCCTGTTGGCCATGTGCATGTCTTCTTTGGAAAAATGTCTGTTCAGATCTCCTGCACATTTTTAAATCAGATTGTTTTTTTGATGGAGTTGTATGAGTTCTTTTATATATTTTGGATTTTAACCCCTTCTCAGACATATCATTTGCAAATATCTTCTCCCATTCAGCAGGTTGTCTTTTTGTTTTGTTGGTGGTTTCCTTCACCGTGCAAAAGCTTTTAAAAGAATGAAATTTTGCCATTTGCAACAATATGGATGGTCTTGGAGGGTATCATGCTTAGTGAAGTTAAGTCAAACTGAGAAAGACAAATACTGTATGTTTTCACTTATATGTGGAATCCAGAAAATAAAATGAATCAATATAACAAAACAGACTCACAGATACAGAGAACAAACTAGTGGTTACCACTGGGGAGAGCACTGGAGAGAGGGATAAGATAGGGGAAGGGGATTAAGAAGTACGAACTATTATGCATAAAATAAATAAGATACAAAGATGTAATGTACAGCACAGGAAATACAACCAATATTTTATAATTACTTTAAAAGGAGAATCACTATCCTGTACACCCGAAACTAATATAGCACTGTAGGTCAACTATATTTCAATAAAAAAAACTTAAAAAGAAAGTGTAAGACTTTGCTAGTTGTGTCCTACCCAGCAAATCACCCTCAAAGACTCTTGCATCAATTATATCTCACCCATTTGCAGTAGTGCCTGAGAAATTAAGAGGTACTCAAAATTGATAAGCTGTTGATTAAAACAGTACTTCCAGTACGGAGCTGAAAGGGGTGTTTGTGTGTGAACATGAGGGAAGGGGGGTAAAGGGGGAGGAGACCATCCACAGGTTAAGAAACAACTTAGGAGAATATGGCTTTTGTTCAGCCTGAAAAAGTATCTCCATTTAGTCCTTCAACTTAGCAGTGTGCCAAAGTCCTGTGACAATGGCTGAGCCATTGTACCTACTTATACATTCAGGTCCCATCCAGGCAGTGGGAGATTCCAAAGAAACAGGCATAATCAGTCGGACGTATGTAATGCGGTTGTGCTTTTAATGAATGTGCAGAGGTTGTACGGATAAATTGTCCATTTGATTAATTCCTCTGGCAGGAGACAATTAAACGTACTTAAGCTACACACTAGCAAAAGTCGAATGCTCTTTAAAATGTGATTTTCTGTGTTGAGGCCAATTTCTTTCTGGGCAAAACATTTCTTGAGATAATAATGGAAGTCAATGAGAAAATGGAATTCACCATATAAATATTCACTATATACTACTTCGTCAGAAAAGTATCTCATGTGCAAAACAAGGTCAAGGTCTGCACAGTATTCGCCATTCTTTGCAGCAAATCTTTCTTGCAAGTTCCTATTTGCATCCTTTCATATGAGAGGTGATAAATGCGTATTTTAGAAATAATTCACTGCCAAAACTTTACCCTTTCCCTCTATGAGGTATTCGGCATTAGAGTACTAGAGACCTCTAAATCCAAAAGAGGTAATTATCTTCTTCAACTCCTGGGCAGGTATGAAGACCCAGGGAAAAGACAGTGCTGTATTTTTTATCGCTTGGAATGATAATGTCAGGTGTGCCTGTGGGTAGGAAGGAAATATTTTGAATGGTATGGGAAGCTGGGCACATTACTCCGAGTCTCAGAAGTCATTTCCCTGCCTTTACACAAGGAGCATTTCGTGAACGCCTATTATTTGCTGGACACGGTGCTGGGTCCTGGGGCAGAGCAGTGAGCAAATCAAAGTCAATGTTTTTGTGGAACATACAGTCACAGAACATACAGTGAGAGACAGACATTAACCAAGTTGCTCAAATATATAATGGCTTCATTATTCTGTTCCGAGCGATATAAATTCCAAAACTATTCGCTCCAAGTCCAAGGCAGGCAGAAAAACTCACTGCCAAAGAGAACACTCTTCCCAAAGCCCTTCCTGTTTAGGACAGGTGTGCTGCTGAGAATCACCATAAAGACAAAGAGCACATGAGAGGGTCCCCTGTGAATGGAGCTTGAGGTGGGAAAACTTTTCCCTGAACCCACAGTGAATGAGCCCCTCCAACTGCTCATGACCCAGGAAAGCCCGGGTAAAAGCCCGAGATGCCCAAAGCCCCAGAGGCGCTGCAGCCTTCACTGTGCCAGCTGCAGAGGGACCTGCATCCCTCTGCACCTACGCTGTCTGCCTTTCGTCCTCAGCTGGGGCAGCGAGCAGGGTGGTGCCCAGCTAGAGCAGGAGACAGCGTAGCGGCTGCTGCTGCTTCTTTGGGAGCCAGGGCACAGGCGGAGTCCTGTGTGGATCCCTCCTCTGAACCGACCTCCCCTTCCTGATTCTGTCATTCTTACAATAATCAACCACCCTTCATTCATCGATGGATAATAATTCAACGTCTACTAGGTACTGGTGATAATAGCAACAAACAAGACAGACAAAGGTCCCTGAGAGCAAAAAAGTTTACATTCCAAAGGGGACTGCCGCCAATAAGCAAGAAGGCAAGTTCATTTCAGAATGTGGGAAATGTTAGGAAGAGGATAAACGGAGGGATCCATAGGGTTATCGCTGTGTGTGTGGTGTACGTTGGTAAATTTTTTTCTACATATGTCATATTTCCCTCAATAGCAGTGGAGTTTAACTTTTCGTCATCTTTGTATTCCCAGTGACTAGTTCAGGGTCTGGCATGAATTCATTTATAATGAATATGAATGACAGAGAGTATGGTAAAAGAAATTGTAAGCTCCTGAATGGTAGGGATCTTGCTCTCATCTTTGTATTCCCAAAGTGAGAGGTGCTAAATAAATGTGCCAGTTGATTGATAAGAAAATAGTCATAGGAATTATTTACTGAGCACTTATTACACCCTGAACTCCTTAACAAGCATTCCTGTTTTTCATCCTTACAAAATTCACTTGAAGTAGGAGTTACTACCTCCATTTCATGGATGAATAAACCAAGAATCATGTCAAGGTTTCCATGGTCAAACAGCTGGTATGTGTCACAGCTGGAATGAGAATCCAGGTGTGTAGGACTGCCTAGTTATTCCTCAAAAAGTCATGGCTCATCGATTTGCTCTGGGGTTTGCTCTGATACGGGCTCTGCCCTACACCCTTTCAGTTTTATTTTACCTCTGTTGGGTTACGTCTGGCCCTCCCCCTGCAGCTCTGTGGACAGATAGCAAGTGACACTGGGTGGTCATTGGATGGTGTGAGCCAAACAGCAGCAGGGTTCTCTGTCAGTGGCTGACTCCAGTGCTCACCTGTCTGTCAAAGGCGTGATGACCAGGCGAGGTGTATTTCCCAGGTACTCATAGGAGTATCGAAACTGGGCATCACAGATGTTGGCAAAGCAGTGTTTGGCCTCGTCATCCCAGCGATGCCGCAGCTGGGACAGCCAGAGGAAAGCCTGGGCGTTGTCCACCTAGAGAGAGCGTGGCAGAGGAGGTGGGTGAATCACAGGGTGCAATAGGTAGCAGGCAGCCTCGTGGTCACAGGATTCACAGGGCTCTCGATGACCTGGGTGTTGGGTGTTGTGTACCGGTCAGGAGAGCAGTGTGCTGCCCACCACAGCACAGGAAGCATGAGCCGCTCAGATGACGCTGTTTTGCTGGGGTTTTAAAGGTGCGAGCAGCCACCGTGATCCTCTCCCAGTTGCCTGGCCGGTGCAGAGCTTGGAGTCCCCGTGTTTAGCCATATGTGAGCCTCTCCCTAACCTCAATATTCACGGTGTAGGTGCCCAGAACGAGCGACACTCCTGAGAGTCTGGAACTCACCTTCTGAGCAATCATCTTGGCCACCACATCCCGGGCATGGACATCGATGGTGCATATGGTCATGATCTTCTGCCGGTCCCCCTTGGAGAGCTGGCCGATCAGCATGGTGATGAGGGTTTTAAGCTGGGCCACTTGTTTCTTGTAATAGTCCTTCATGGCATTCTCGTAGCCTTCCTCCAGCCTGGCAAATGCCATGCCCACCTCTGCGGTCCACCAGATCTGAGTGCAGGTCAGGGCCACCTGTGGCACCAAGAGTCACTTAGTAAAGCCATTACCAGGACTGTCTCCCAAACCAGCCCAGTCCCCACACAGCACGGGCTGAGAATGTCATTGTGTGGGGGACGGACAACCCTTCCCTCCCTCTTCCACCAGCACTGTCTCATTGAGCATATGCCTCTAAGGCCTTGGAGGTAGGAAGTGGGCACAACACAAGTGGGGAAAGGGCTTTCTGCTCTTGAAAAACATATCATTTGGTTGAGAACAACCAAAGGCTCATGCTGGTCAATGTCAGTGGCTTTTAGAAATTGGTACACTGATCTTTCTGCTTTTGCTTCTCAGGCCACAGCGTCTTTCCTGTGCTTGGGAGGATAACAAAGTGTTGATTGAACATCTCAACGATACTCAGTCTTTGCTCTGTTCTTCCGGAACCTCTCATGGTTGGAGTATTCTAGTTTAGTGAGCCATTGCTGATCATGTGTGGCATATTTTTTCTTGCCCGTAATACTTTCACTACATTTTTTGGTATCTCTTTAAAACTATAACTTTGAAAGGCCTACTCTTGAAGGTCAGGGCGAATTCCACTGAAATTCAACCTGGTCAATATGATTTGTAGTCTTCAGAGATTCAAAATAAATAAATGAAAAAAAGCGACTTAAATGCACATTTCTTTGCTGAGAAACTTAATAAGGAAAACGCATAATTTTGATTATCCATGGTAGAGATGTGGTACCACTTGGTTCGGGAGACACTGCTCTAGATGATGTCTGTCACAATAGCAGGAGGCAACGCATTTTCCTGCCACAAAATGCTGATTCAAGTAAACAAGGAATCCTGGTGGGAATTATTCCCTTTGTGAAGTAGAGAATCCTGTTGTAGTAACAAGTATCATTCCCTAATTTATTAGTTTTTGCCTTTGGATTTAGACATATCAGTTTCTGTTAAAGAAGTTCCTCCTGCAGTGTGATCTTGTTGGGATGGTTTGAACGTGATGTGCCAATTATACTGTTAAAACAATGCCTCTTCCTTCTGCGGCACTGGCTTATTTCTCTTCTCTGTCTACACTCGCTGCCAACATTTTCCCACCTTTTTCTCACTTCTCAACCTCCTGCAGTGCGGTCTCTTCTCTACCACTCCACTGAAATGGCCTCACCAAGTCCATGGACGTACATTAGCCTCTTTATTTTGCTTGACCTCTTAGACATGTGTGGTGTAACTGACCTCTTACCCGCTATCAACACTCCCTCTTTTGGTTTCCATGACTACCACTCCTTGGTGTTCCTTCCATCAGAAAAGGCTGTTTCTCATTCTGCTCTACTGGCTTCTCCTTGCCTACTCAGCCTTTGAATGATGCTCAAGGGTTTGTTCTGCACCCTCATCTCAGTCTTCATATTTTTCAGGGCAATCTTATCTACTCCTCGGGCTTCAATTACCACCAAATATCTGTAACCCCAAATAAACCAAACCAACACTAGTACGAGCCATTAACAGGGGAGGGAGGAGTGGTGTATTGCAGCCAGAGTCATTAAAAATAGCCTCATTAACTCTCCTCTTTCTCTTGTTACCCTCCTGAGAGCTCGGTGAAGGATTTAGATATATCCTGGAATCAGATGAGACTCCCAGACGTGGTCCACAACCGCTGTCTTCTAGTTTCCTCTCCAGAACCCACCTGCCACCTCTTGCCCCCTCTTCCCCTAACTCCTGCTTCCACCACACTCAGGCCTCAAACACATTACACTCTCCCTTGCTTCTGAGCCTTCACCTGTACTCTCACCCACGCTTCGTTGCTCTTTCTCTCCAGCTTTCACGTGTTTCAAACCTCAGCTTAGGCATCATATCCTCAGGAGGGTGATCCTCAGACCCCGATAACCAGCTACAGGCTCCCAGAGGACCCTGAGCCTCCTCCTTTATTGTCACACCAGGTCCCACTTGTAGGTGACTGACTTCCACGCCAGTCTGTAAGCCCCAGCAGGGCAGGGTTACATTGTCATGCCTCTGGCTGGTGTCTCCTGCACTCAGCAAACAGCTTGGCACATACAAAGTGGCCTGGCTCAGTGAGCTGAACTGTTTACGTTTTCTCCCTACTGTAGCCAACGAAGTAAAAATGGACGACCCTTAATTCTCCAAGGTAGGGGTTGGATTGCGTCACGGCTGACAGTTCCCCTGGTCCCTGCTGCTGACCCCTTCCAGACCAGCCTCTCCTGACCCTGAAGCATGAGTGAGTCTGGCAGCCCCAAGAGGCTGATGGAGGTCACAGAGGAAGAGAGCAAGCAGAGGACGGGGGCCCACAGAGGCCCCGCTTCGGAGAATACCTGAGCTGGGTAGTCAAAGAGCCACTGCTCCCTGGGCTTCTCTTCATAGGCAGTTATGCCTTCTGTCATCTCGTGCCTCACGGTGGCCTTCATGTGAGCGAGCACACGGTTCAGCCATATTTCTACCTGGAAGAAGAACTCGGGGTTAGACGCTGGGTTCCTAAGATGTGCTCAGTGATACACTTCACTCAGCCTGAGGGAGTGAAGAAAATGAGCCCAGGCACGATGGACAACCCCAAACAGCCGCCAGAAGGCACAGGGAGACAGACAGTTCGTTTGTGTAAAGCAGGACGGGGCTCAATTAACAACAGGGGGGATATGCCCACGGGAGCCCACCGGGCGGAGTAGGTTCAGGGGATGTGGGGCTGCCGCCCAGAGCTCTCATGAGGAAATCTTAATCTGGGTTGAGCTGGGTGTAAATAAGTCAGTGGATTCTCATGACCTTGTCCACGGTGAGTATGAAGCCAAAGGCCAGGATTATATTTTCCAACTAAATGCTTTCTGGGTCTACAAAAAGAACAGCCAAGGTCTGAATCAAACCCCAAGGTCCCTTTCATAAAACTGAGAATGTGTGACTATTTTCAAGTACGAGAATTGCTTTCCAAGATACATGTGGATGAAGGTGGAACTCTGAAAAGATCTTTTCTCCAGGTGGTACTCTGGACTGGATTAGAACCCCAGGGACAATGCTTTGTTGGATCATTTAGGATAGTGAACAAAGTAGCGCTTATCCTTTAGCAGTGATGGTGAAAGATGGAAGGAGGTTTAAGGAGAGAATGGTCTCGTGTTTTATGTTTCTTGAATTGTACCCGGGAGATGTGGAGGTGGTAGTTTCTGGAGAATGGCAGTGGTGGGCTCTCCACAGGGTAGAGCTGTGAGAGGTGTACTGTACAGAGAAGTGATCGTTCAGGAATATGGTTGATTTCAAAGGGCATTTTCTCCCGGGGAAGGTGTCAGTGTCCTACATTCCCCTGTGGGGTGCTCCAGGGCTTGTCATGCTAAAGTCTCCTGGTGCTGCTAATCATTTTAAAATCCTTCTCTCTTTGACTCAGGTAATTGTTTACGTGCATTTTATTCCTCTCTGCACAGGTCTTTGGTTAAGGAAGATATATGGATATTGACATGTGTCCTTCCCAGAGAGAGAAAAGCAGGCACTGGAAGCTGCTCCAACATTGGTTCAAGTCAAGGGAACTGGCAGTCCCAGGGCACAGACAGCAGTTCTGGCCCAAGGTCATAAAGGCTGATGCCTGAATGCAGACACTTGAGAGAGAAAGGCATACGTTACCTGCCCACTGCAGTCACAGGGCTCGCTGAAGGCCACATACTCTTCTTCCTTGCTGTACATGCCAAGACTGATCTTGGTAGGTTTCTCACTGGCGTCCAGCTGGAACTGCATCTTGGCCATATTGTCAAAGAGTTTGGAAAGGTGTCGTTGAACCTATGAAGGAAACCATGCCAACAGAGTGGAGAGCATGTCCGGGAAGTTACTTATTAGTATTGCTTAGAGGGCTACCATGTGACAACCACTAGAGTGTTGGGTACAGAACATTTAGAAGGAAGCTAGGGAATGATGGGGATGTGAGAATGGGAGCCAGCTGGATTGGATAAAAGGAACACAGATCTGGTGGGCATCACGCATTAGCTACAAACGGATGAAGCCAAAAAAGTCTGATTAATTTCTGCTTGATCTACTATAGATGGGAACAGATTGGAACAAAAAGTGACAGTTAATTCATAAGCCTTCTTCCTAAGAAAATACTACTGTGCTGCAAGGGATAGGCACAGGATACTCTGCAGAAGAATGCTAACATGCCCAAATCTGGAGGGTCAAGGGCAGTGATGACAGTGGCCTGTGGAAGAAGGCACTCAGTTGTAGGAACCACTTTGGTGCAGGAGACCATCCTCGGGAGGGTCCAGAGCAGGGCCAGCATGCTCGCACCAAGCAGAGAGCCTGGTTGTACTGCAACTTCTTATTAGCACTGCATCTCATGATACAGAAGCCCTTCACAGTGATGCCTTGGGCAGTAATTCTAGGAAGGATGCTAGACAGAGCCACATTGTGGTCCTGAGGTGAGAGGAACAGCAGATGAAGAAGAAACAACAAACAGAAAGCTGCCCCGGTAGAGTTTTTTGAAATACAAGGGCCTACTGGTACCCTGAGTTGTAACCCTTACATTTACAGCAATGACCTCTCTAAGCTTATGAGATGAGAGGAAAAATTCTAAGAGTATTGAAGTAAACTGTGAAGGTACTGGACAAGATCCCACCTACAGTGACTTGGGACAAATATCGTGATGGGATGGACTCTTCTTTATCCAAGAACAAGTAGTGGATTAAAGCAACAACCACAACTAAGATGAGATCCGTGAAATTATCCCACAACTTAAAAGAAGGAGAAAGCTGGACTCAAGAAATACAGTAAGAGTGTATATATTAGAAGGTTTAATAAAGGAAACAGAAGTAGTGATGAAAAGTATCACCTTGTTTTGTTTTCAATTAAATGAAAAAAACATGAACTCTATAAAATATGAGGTGGAAGATAAGAAGAATTGGTAGAGGTAGAAAAATAAAGAAACAAACAAAGGACACAGCACAGTTTATAACAATGTTAGCAATACACAGGGACCAAATAAACACACACAAATTAAATATGGTTAAACTTGAGAAACTATGGAAGAATGCCAAGGAAGAGGACTAAGAGAGAAACATGTGTATGAATATATGCAAATATGTATGAATATATGAAGATAATAATCTCAACTTATGGAAATATGATGAATCTGAGAGAAAGAATTATCCACAAAACTGGAACAGAAATATTATGTGAAAGCATACTGAAAGAAAACTTTTCCAAGATAGTGAAAGCCCCAGTTTTCAGAGAGAAAAAAAACCTCATCATGTGTTAGAAAAATTAACAAGTATCCAAACATACAGAAATTTTCAAAAATTAAAATTTAATTTAAATTTTGATCTCTACAGAGATCCAAATGGAAAGAAATTGGGCTACCTAGAAAGGCTAGGTAGGCCAGAGATGACTTCTTTGTAACAGGAAACAGCAGAACTATGTCTTCAGGGATTTGAATGGAAATTTCTGTGACCCACGACTTACAAATCCAACCATTCAATCACTCAGGTGTGAAAACTACAGAGAGTCACAGATATAGGAGGAATTGGGAATTATTCTGGCATGCTTCATCTTTTGGGGCAGGGCATACGGAAGGGCTACTTAAAGATTTACTCAAACCATGTGAAAAATAAATAAAAATAAATATTTAAGAGTGATATACCATGTATAAAAGGTATAAAAGATCTGGCAATGATCTTTAAACCCTCCTATATAAGGATTAATGAAAATACAGTTATGAAACAGAATGCCAATGTAATAAATATTTCAACTCCACCATGTCTGGGCTGCTTTGGAAACACTTCAACTAGAAAAAAAGAAGGGCTTTAACGATCAGTGATAACCTCTTTTTAGTACTTGTTTCTTACCAACAAACCAAAAACATCACTTCAATAAGAAAGGTAATGACAAAGAGAAAACTTAGGCATGGGTGCCATCTTTAGGTTCTGTTGGAGAAGCTCTCACCCATTGCTGGTGATGATGCAAGACAATGTAACTCCTTTGGGGAAGAAATATGGCAGGATCTAATAAGACCACATATGCATTTACCCTTTGACCCAGCAACATCACTTCTAGGGATTTACCTGAAAGATAGACCTCCAACAAGACGAAGCCTAAAATTATTTGTAAATGCAAAATAGTATAGACAACCTATGGCCAAACTATGGTATATTAGTCCATGAAGTATGATACAGATACAAGAAAAAATGAGGAGAGAACTTTGAATTGATATGGAGTGACATGGAATGATTTCCAGGATATATAACGATGAAAAAACAAACAAACTGCAAACAAGTATATAGAGCATGCTACCTGTTGTGTAAGAAAGGAGGGGAAATAAGAAAACGCACATGTACAAACGTAAATGCACATCTGCTTATTTTTGCAAAGATAAACATAGGAAAGATAAACCAGAAACTAGTGGAATTGGTTACCTACAGTGGGAGGAGGGGAGGTAGTGATGACCTGGAAGGAGTAACACTTCTCACATATCTTTGTGCATAGCTTCTTAGAAGTCTATGTATTCAAACAATTAAACCAACAAGGATGAGAAACCCCCAAAACAGAAAGCAAAAAGGAAGAAATGAACCCAACTATACTTCAAATGAGTAACAAAGTCACACTGAAGGTGGAAAAGAACTCATAAGTAACTCCTGATCACAGTTTTGACTTTATATCCTCAGTCTAAAGGAGAATAAGAGAACTACAAACAAGTCTTGAGCTCTCCTCTGGGTGAGAACAGAGGGAATCTAAAAGATCATACAGCAGAGACATCATCCTTCCTTCCTGTCCATCATTTTGAGACACAGACTCTCTGTTCTCTAGCAGTGGTTCTCAAAGTGTGGTCCTCAGACCAGCAGCAACACTTGGGAAGAAATTCTTGGAAACGCAAATTCTCCAGCCCCAGCCAGACCTACGAGTCAGAGACTCTGGGGACGGGGTCTAGGAATCTGTATTTTAATAAGCCTTCTGGGTGATTCTGATGCACTTTCAAGTTGGAGAACCACTGTCTACAGCTCAAAATGCCAACAGTGTATCCATTAGGATACACACACACACACACACACACACACACACACACACACACGTATGTATGTATATACTTTACTTCTTTTTTCTTGTTTATTGACATATAGTTGACTTACAATATTGTATCAGTTTCAGATGTACAACACAGTGATTCCATATGTTTATGGATAATGCACCATACAAAGTTATTTTAATATTACTGATTATATTCCCTGTGCTGTACATTATACCCCTGTGACTTATTTATTCTGTAACTGGTATTCTGTACCTCTTCAACCCCTTCATCTATTTCACCCATTCCCCCTACCCCCTCCCTCCTCTGGCAACCACTAGTTTGTTCCTTGTATCTGTGAGTCTGTTTTTATTTTGTTATATATTTGTTCATTTGTTTTGTTTTTTTAGATTCCACATATAAATAAAAACAGATGAATGGATAAAGAAGATGTGGTATACATCTACAATGTAGTATTACTCAGCCATAAAGAAGAATGAAATCTTGCCATTTGCAAGAACATGGACGGACCTGGAGGGTATAATGCCATGTGAGATAAGTCAGACAAACAAAGACAGGTACTTTAATATTTTAAAAAATTGTAACACAGTAGGCTTCTATTTTACATATGAGTCAGGTTTGTCACAAAGAAGTGATATACCCAAGACTAGATGGCTAATTAGTGGCTAGAATCAAGGACTAGAACCCCAAATTTTGGGTTCCTCATATACACTCACATAAACCACCCCAATGTCCCATTAATACAACTCCCAACCTTATCTTTCCATGGAAATCTTAGCTATTACTTTTAACCACTATTTACTGCATCACTCTTCAGAAGCACATCAAAGGCACTCTCTTTAAAGGCTTAGCCCCTTCCATTTTGCCATCCTCAAAGCTTCTCCAACTCTAGAGAGTAAAAGCCACTGATAGGACTCTGTGGTAAACTGCACAAAGGTTTTGGCAAGGTGAGATTTCTGATGTGTGAACTGCTGATTTTCAACAGTGAACTCTATGCTGGAAATGAAGTGATACATTACTCTCTTTTCACTGTTTCCAAGGAGGATTAAGAAAAGGATATATAAGATCAAGATCTATTCCATATGGGAACAGAGTCAAGGATGGACACTCAAATTAAATAAACAAATCAAGCCTAAAGTTTGGGAACTCCGGTCTGAAGGAGCAGCTGAGAGGCCTTTTCACGCGGCTCCCTACGAGCAAGTGAAACTAGACTAAGTGCAAAGGAATAAAAGGACATCAGAGAGTCCAGGAGTCTACGTGACCTGGTGGGACCCCTTGCCCAGGATCTCCCTTGCCTTGCTTATGCCTGACCGTGTGGCTGACAGGGTCTTGGGGCGCTGACCACGTGGCAGGCCTGAGCCTCTGAGGTGGGAGAGCCGAGTTCAGGACATTGGACCACCAGAGACCTCCCAGCCCTACATAATATCAATCAGCAAGAGCTCTCCCAGATATCTCCGTCTCAACACTAAGACCCAGCTCCACTCAACGACCAGCAAGCTCCAGTGCTGGACACCCCATGCCAAACAACTAGCAAGACAGAAATACAAGCCCACCCATTAGCAGAGAGGCTGCCTAAAATCATACTAAGTTCACAGACACTCCAAAACACACCACCGGATGCGGTCCTGCCCACCAAAAAGACAAGATACGGCCTCATTGACCAGAACACTGGCACCAGTCCCCTCTACCAGGAATCCTACACAACCCATGGAACCAACCTTAGGCACTGGGGGCAGACATCAAAGACAATGGGAACTATGAATGTGCAGCCTGCAAAAGGAGACCCCAAACACAGTAAGTTAAGCAAAATGAGAAGACAGAGAAATACGCAGCAGATGAAGGAGCAAGATAAAAACCCACCCGACCAAACAAATGAAGAGGAAATAGGCAGTCTAGCTAAAAAAGAATTCAGAGTAATGATAGTAAAGATGATCCAAAATCTTGGAAATAGAATGGAGAAAATACAAGAAACATTTAACAAGGACCTAGAAGAACTAAAGAGCAAACAAACAATGATGAACAACACAATAAATGAAATTAAAAATTCTCTAGAAGGAATCAAGAGCAGAATAACTGAGGCAGAAGAGCTGCTAAGTGACCTGGAAGATAAAATAGTGGAAATAACTACCACAGAGCAGAATAAAGAAAAAAGAATGAAAAGAATTGAGGACAGTCTCAGAGACCTCTATGACAACATTAAACTCACCAATATTCGAATTATAGGGGTCCCAGAAGAAGAAGAGAAAAAGAAAGGGTCTGAGAAAATATTTGAAGAGGTTATAGTT
>NC_041227.1:86465098-86465273 GCF_002837175.3 Physeter macrocephalus
GTTGAAAACTTCCTTAATATGGGAAAGGAAACAGTCAATCAAGTCCAGGAAGCACAGAGAGTCCCAAACAGGAAAAATCCAAAGAGAAACATGCCAAGACATATATTAATCAAACTATCAAAAATTAAATACAGGGCTTCCCTGGTGGCGCAGTGGTTGCGTGTCCGCCTGCCGA
>NC_041227.1:86465489-86466423 GCF_002837175.3 Physeter macrocephalus
GGAAAAGCAACAAATAACATACAAGGGAATCCCCATAAGGTTAACAGCTGATCTTTCAGCAGAAACTCTGCAAGCCAGAAGGGAGTGGCAGGACATATTTAAAGTGATGAAAGGGAAAAACCTACAACCAAGATTACTCTATCCAGCAAGGATCTCACTCAGGTTCGATGGAGAAAAGAAAACCTTTACAGACAAGCAGAAGCTAAGAGAATTCAGCACCACAAAACCAGCTTTACAACAAATGCTAAAGGAACTTCTCTAGGCAGGAAACACAAGAGAAAAAGCTGTAGTAGCAATTCTCACATCAGACACAATGACTTTAAAATAAAGACTATTATAAGAGACAAAGAAGGACACTAAATAATGATCAAGGGATCAATCCAAGAAGAAGATATAACAATAGTAAATATTTATGCATCCAACATAGGAGCACCTCAATACATAAGGCAAATGCTAACAGCCATAAAAGGGGAAATTGACAGTAACACAATAATAGAATTGAAATCGTATCAAGTATCTTTTCTGACCACAATGCTAAGAGACTGATAGCAATTACAGGAAAAAAAACAGTAAAAAATACAAACACATGGAGGGTAAACAATACGCTACTAAATAACCAAGAGATCACTGAAGAAATCAAAGAGGAAATCAAAAAATACCTAGAAGCAATTGACAATGAATACACGTCGACCCAAAACCTATGGAATGCAGCAAAAGCAGTTCTAAGAGGGAAGTTTATAGCAATACAATCCTACCTCAAGAAAAAAGAAACATCTCAAATAAACGACCTAACCTTACCCCTAAAGCAATTAGAGAAAGAAGAACAAAAAAACCCCAAAGTTAGCAGAAGGAAAGAAATCATAAGGATCAAATCAGAAAAAATGAAAAAGAGATGAAGGAAACAATAGCAAAGATCAATAAAACTAAAGCTGGT
>NC_041227.1:86466777-86538158 GCF_002837175.3 Physeter macrocephalus
CAGGCCAATATCACTGATGAACATAGACTCAAAAATCCTCAACAAAATACTAGCAAACAGAATCCAGCAGCACATTAAAAGGATCATACACCATGATCAAGTGGTGTTTATCCCAGGAATGCAAGGATTCTTCAATAAATGCAAATCAATCAATGTAATAAACCATATTAACAAATTGAAGGATAAAAACCAAATGATCATCTCAATAGATGCAGAAAAAGCTTTCAACAAAATTCAACACCCATTTATGACAAAAATACTCCAGAAAGTAGGCATAGTGAGAACCTACCTCAACATAATAAAGGCCACATATGACAAATCCACAGCCAACATCATTCTCAATGGTGAAGAACTGAAACCATTTCCTCTAAGATCAGGAACAAGACAAGGCTGTCCACTCTCACCACTATTATTCAACACAGTTTTGGAAGTTTTAGCCACAGCAATCAGAGAAGAAAGAGAAAGAAAAGGAATCCAAATCAGCAAAGAAGAAGTAAAACAGTCACTGTTTGCAGATGACATGATAGTATACATAGAGAATCCTAAAGATGCTACCAGAAAACTACTAGAGCTAATCAATGAATCTGGTAGAGTAGCAGGATACAAAGTTAATGCACAGAAATCTCTTACACTCCTACACACTAGTGATTAAATATCTGGAACAGAAATTAAGAAAACACTCCCATTTACCATTGCAACAAAAAGAATAAAATACCTAGGAATAAACCTACCTAAGGAGACAAAAAATCTGTATGCAGAAAACTATATGACACTGATGAAAGAAATTAAAATGATACAAACAGATGGGGAGATAGACCATGTTCTTGGATTGGAAGAATCAACACTGTGAAAATGACTATACTACCCAAAGAAATCTAGAGATTCAATGCAATCCCTCTCAAATTACCAATGGCATTTTTCACAGAAGTAGAACAAAAAATTTCACAATCTGTATGGAAACACAAAAGACCCTGAATACCCAAAGCAATCTTGAGAAAGAAAAATGGAGCTGGAGGAATCAGGCTCTCTGACTTCAGACTATACTACAAAGCTACAGTAATCAAGACAGTATGGTAGTGGCACAAAAACAGAAATATAGATCAATGGAACAGTATAGCAAGCCCAGAGATAAACCCATGCACATATGGTCACCTTATCTTTGATAAAGGTGGCAAGGATACACAATGGAGAAAAGGCAGCCTCTTCAGTAAGTGGTGCTGGGAAAACTGGACAGCTACACGTAAAAGAATGAAATTAGAACACTCCGTAACACCATCACTATCAAACTCTTAGAGGAAAACATAGGCAGAACACTATGACATAAATCACAGCAAGATCCTTTTTGACCCACCTCCTAGAGAAATGGAAATAAAAACAAAAATAAACAAACGGGACCTAATGAAACTTAAAAGCTTTTGCACAGCTATGGAAACCATAAACAAGACGAAAAGACAACCTTCAGAATGGGAGAAACTATTTGCCAATGAAGCAACTAACAAAGGATTAATCTCCAAAATATACAAGCAGCTCATGCAGCTCAATACCAAAAGAACAACCCAATCCAAAAAAGGGCAGAAGACCTAAACAGACATTTCTCCAAAAAAGATATACAGATTGCCAACAAACACATGAAAGGATGCTCAACATCACTAATCATTAGAGAAATGCAAATCAAAATTACAATGAGGTATCACCTCACACCAGTCAGAATGGTCATCATCAAAAAATCTATGAACAATAAATGCTGGAGAGGGTGTGGAGCAAAGGGAACCCTCTTGCACTGTTGGATACCCTGAGAACACCATAATTCAAAAAGAGTCATGTACCACAATGTTCGCTGCAGCTCTATTTACAACAGCCAGGACGTGGAAGCAACCTAAGTGACCATCGGCAGATGAATGGATAAAGAAGATGTGGCACATATATACAATGGAATATTACTCAGTCATAAAAATTAACGAAACTGAGTTACCTGTAGTGAGGTGGATTAACCTAGAGTCTGTCATACAGAGTGAAGTAAGTCAGAAAGAGAAAAACAAATATCGTATATTAACGCATATATGTGGAACATAAACAAAAAAAAAAAGGTTCTGAAGAACCTAAGGGCAGGACAGGAATAAAGACGCAGACATAGAGAATGGACTTGAGTACACAGGGAGGGGGAAGGGTAAACTGGGATGAAGTGAGAGAGTGGCATAGGCGTATATACACTACCAAATGTAAAACAGATAGCCAGTGGGTAGCAGCCGCATAGCACAGGGAGATCAGCTTGGTGATTTGTGACCACCTAGAGGGGTGGGATAGGGAGGCTGGGAGGGAGACACAAGAGGGAGGGGATATGGGGATATGAGTATATGTATAGCTGATTCACTTGGTTATACAGCAGTAACTAACACAACAATGTAAAGCAATTATACTCAATAAAGCTGTTAAAAAAAAAAAAAGCCACTGATGGGCTGGGGGGCAGGCATCCTAAGAAGCAGTAATGGTGGAAATGAAGAAAGCTCTGAGGTTAGGGATCATGAGGATGGCAACACAGGTCTGAAATACATACACCGCCTAAGGGGGAGTAACGGGGAACGTGAAACTCTCCTGCTGCAGCATCTTGGTCCTTCTGAATGTTTCTACAGGCACTTCCCCAGCTTACCTGTTGCGGGGCTGTGCTGTTGGAAAGGATGTCTAACAGGTCAGAAGAGGAGAGAAAGTAAAACCTAGGGAAGGCAAGCCTTTTGGTGTCCAGGTACTCCGCCAGGGCCTTCTCACACAGGTACAGTCTGTGGGCACAAAGAATTTCCTAATTAGGTTTGCCTAGATCCATAGGCACATAGATGTTACCTAAATGAAAACAAGTGCGACCTATGGATTACACGCAGAGCATGGAACATGTATGGGTATTTGCAAACATCACAATAAACACCTCTAATAATACCCCATATTACCGGACCACACAGGCAAATCAAGGTACACAACCAGACATACTCTCTCACTCGGGCAGTTAAATAAGGTAAGGATCTCAGAGACAGAGTGGGGAAAGGAAACACATTACAAAAGGGGCTGCAAACCGACCATCACCTGCTCTGAATATCTTCCAACTTTTCATAAAGACCTGATCTGTTGGTGGCTTCCACTACGTTTGGAGTTTTGTGAGCATGATAAGCTAACTCTTTAAAGTCAATGTCGATGCCTTCAAATCTTTTAGAATCCTGAAAATAAAAATGTGGAAAAAAATTAACCACCACCCCCCTCAATTTCAAGAAGCTACCTTCATGTACTAAGTCTGCTTTTGAAAACTGCTTCTAGTTGTCTAATACAGAGATTAGTCTCAAAGGAGGAAATGCCTTGAGCTTGAATCAGTGGTTCGCAAACATTTTGGTCTTAAAGTCCCTTTATGTTTGTAAAAATTACTGAGGAGTGGAAAGAGCTTTTGTTTGTGTAGGTAATATTATATCTATCAATGTATATTCTATATTAGAAGCTAAAGTTGAGAAATTTTAAAAAATATTTATCAGGGCTTCCCTGGTGGCGCAGTGGTTGACAGTCCGCCTGCCGATGCGGGGGACGCGGGTTCGCGCCCCGGTCTAGGAGGAACCCACATGCCGCGGAGCGGCTGGGCCCGTGAGCCATGGCCGCTGAGCCTGCGCGTCCGGAGCCTGTGCTCCGCAGCGGGAGAGGCCGCAATAGTGAGAGGCCCGCGTACCGAAAAAAACAAACAAAAAAAAATTTATCAATTCATTTAAAAACTAACAATAAGCCCATTATGTTAACGTAATAACATATTTTTATCCAAAATAATTACATTCTCCAAAACAATATAACTTAGAGAAAAAGTGGCATCATTTCACGCTTTTTTTTTTTTTTTTTTTTTGGCAAATATCTTTAATGTCTAACTTAGAAGATGGCCAGATTCTCTTCTCTGCTTCTGCATTCAGTCTGTTGTGATATCACATCATGTAGCCTCTGGAAAACTCCACTGTACGCTCATGGAAGAATGAGTTAAAAAGGCAAATACCATCAGTATTATTATAAAGATAATTTTGACCTTGAGGATCCCCTGGAAAGGTCTCAGGGACCACCCCCAGGGGACACCAGACCACACTTTGAGAACTGCTGGCATAAAATACATAATTCCTAAGTCAGGGAGATGGTGGATCCAATGTTCTTCTGGGAGGATCCCACATGCCGCGGAGCGGCTGGGCCCGTGAGCCATGGCCGCTGAGCCTGCGCGTCCGGAGCCTGTGCTCCGCAGCGGGAGAGGCCGCAATAGTGAGAGGCCCGCGTACCGAAAAAAACAAACAAAAAAAAATTTATCAATTCATTTAAAAACTAACAATAAGCCCATTATGTTAACGTAATAACATATTTTTATCCAAAATAATTACATTCTCCAAAACAATATAACTTAGAGAAAAAGTGGCATCATTTCACGCTTTTTTTTTTTTTTTTTTTTTGGCAAATATCTTTAATGTCTAACTTAGAAGATGGCCAGATTCTCTTCTCTGCTTCTGCATTCAGTCTGTTGTGATATCACATCATGTAGCCTCTGGAAAACTCCACTGTACGCTCATGGAAGAATGAGTTAAAAAGGCAAATACCATCAGTATTATTATAAAGATAATTTTGACCTTGAGGATCCCCTGGAAAGGTCTCAGGGACCACCCCCAGGGGACACCAGACCACACTTTGAGAACTGCTGGCATAAAATACATAATTCCTAAGTCAGGGAGATGGTGGATCCAATGTTCTTTCTGGGTCCAAGCAAAAGTTTATATAACCAAAGTAACTGTTTCCACAGCAAATGTGCTACTGTGATGTCAAAGTTAATTAGATATTATCATTCCCCCCAAACGCACACACCCTCACGGTGTCGTTGAAATGACTGAGACGATAGTAAATTCAAAGCACTTTAGGCCAACACCTGGCACCTGATGAAAGCTTGTGTGGCTATTATTACATAACAACAATCATAATGGTATGTGCTGTGTGCGCTACTTTTAACTTCTTGAAGTAGGGACTATTAGTCCCAATTTACAGATGAGAAAACCAAGACACTGAGAGATTAAGTAACTTGCTTAAGGTCCTGCAACTCAAACCCGGGCCACCGACTCCAGTCTGCTGGGACCTCTGTGATCTGGGGCTCTCTCCCAAGAAGATTTAAAAACAAGAGGGTGGCTTCCCTGGGGGCGCAGTGGTTGAGAATCCGCCTGCCGACGCATGGGACACGGGTTCGTGCCCCGGTCCGGGAAGATCCCACATGCCGCGGAGCGGCTGGGCCCGTGACCCATGGCCGTTGAGCCTGTGCGTCTGGAGCCTGTGCTCCGCGACGGGAGAGGCCACAACAGTGAGAGGCCCGCGTACCGCAAAAATAAATAAATAAATAATAAAAACAAAAACAAGAGGGTGAGGTGAAGTAAATTATGATTCCTCAGTGAGATATCTTATGCCAATTAAAAATGAAAAAGTATCAAGGTTATAGAAGTATCAGAAACATCTGACATAAATGTTCAAATGAAAAGAGCCGAATAGAAAATTGTAATTACACTGAGAGCAGTTGTGTAAAAAGATGTATATATGTGAAAAAAAGTTGGGAAATATTCATAATGAGTGAAAATATTTACTAGGTAGGGTGTAAGATGATGACTGATTTATTACATTTCAGAGTTGTCTTTGTTACCATATTGTTAATACAAAGAAAATAAATGTATATGTTTTACACACAAACCTGAGAAGTTAATGATATGAATTCTTTATTATGTTGAATTGAAAGTTCTCAAATGTCTCCTTTAAAATGTGTACAGAAGTCTCCATCTACACCCCCTTCTCATTAAACCTGCCCTTCTTCCATCATTAGCGTTGGAGATTAATAAAATCTGGCTTATTCAATTTTGCTTAATGACAATAGCTATAGCAGGATTATTTTCTGTTATTTTTCATGGCAAATGTACAATCTTTAATCTGCACTATTACACTAAATATGCATTTGTGGGATGAGCTGGAGAAATATCATGTTTTGATGGAATGTGCTTTAACTCTGACACAAGGTCTGGACAACATATGATATTTTGGAATCAAACTAATTTGTAAGCAGAGAACTCGCTGTGCTGCTGTGCTGAGGGACACAGAAGAAGTCTGGAAAATCTCTTTTTAAACGAATTAGAGTCCACTGGTGGAGGGAAGTACATTAACGCACATTAATTAGGACAAATTACAAGGGGCAAGCAACTACAGGAAAGGTAGTAATGAGAAGAATGCATATTTAGAGAAATTCCTCATTTAGTATTTAGCTGAAGACTGGTATTTAGCCTGCTGGCACAGGCCCGAGTTTTACGAAGAGCTCGCTGCACAGATGGAACTTGAGTTTGCCTGGAAACGATGCGCACTTCCAATCGATACCTGCCTGTAATCATGTGTGGAGCACCCCAAGAGCAGCTCATATTTTTGACCTCCTTTCTCCTGTACACTTTTTTTGGTTTTGCTTTTAAAACCAGGCTCTCCTTTCTTTTTCCTACACATTAGGAACAAACTCGCTGGCATACATTTCACTTTCTCTCTTTTCCTCTGCCTGACTTTTGGTGGCTTGGAAGGTCAATGTTTATTGGAGGTACCCCTGGGTGAAGCCAAGGCAGGGAGGCACAGAAGGAAAGATCTAGAGGATGCAGGAACTGGGGGATCATCCCTTGACTCAGGGATGGGAACAGAGGGAGCAGGATTTCCACAGCAGGTACCTGGGGCAGCTGAGCCCGGATATCTTCAGATCCAATGAATATACTTTCTAGATGAGACCATGTGCGCTGCACGTCAAACCAGAGGGAGATGACGGCGTCAGCAGTGGACAGCTTCTTCTGCCAGCCCGATACTTCCTCCAGGAAGAAGGCGATGTACCTGGACGTCATCAGGTTCTGAAGCTGGACTTGGTTATCCTCCAGAACCTCGATGAGGTCCTCGTCGGACCGCAGCAGAGGCACGTAGGTCTGCGGGTGGGGCTCATACTGGAATTCCATGTGGACCCAGGTGGTCTGCAACTCCTTCAAGACCTTCTCCATGCCCATCTCTTTCACAGCTCTGTCTACAATGCCCCGGACCTCGTCCTCAAAGTGGTGGAGCTGAAGCTGTAAGAGGTGTGCCAGGGTGGTGCCCTCGTCCATGGTGAAGGTCACGCCTGTTGCCTGCATCAGCTGCCTCCAGTGCCGCTCCCGCATGGCCGGGTTCTGCAGTTCGGCCACAGCCCTCAGGGAGGTCAGGGTGTTCAAAATGGTGCTTTCCAGGCCTGTGAAGGCATCCCAGGCCCTGACCTCCTTGTCGAGGTTCCGGATGTGCCTGGCAAACCATTTGCACTCCAAGTCCATGGCCTCCACGTTGATATCCATCCACGTGGTGGTCTCCCAGGCATGGATACTGGAGGTCACCATCCCAATTGTGTCCCAGAGCTCCTTCAGCTGGCATGCCTCCTTCCTGCACTGCCTCAGTTGCTTATAGTCAGGGATGGTGACCTCAAACAAGCTAGCAGACTCAGAAATGGAGGCCATGGTGGATTCCATCTGCTGGATCTCCACGTGCCTGGCATCCAGCATCTGATGAGGGTCAGTGCTATCAAACCTACAAAACACAATGTTTTCCCTTTATAAGTAGAGCACACAAGAGCCATCTCCTAGAATCACCAGAGTAATGCCAGCTCGAATCCTTAAATCCTTAGTATTTTAGCAAAGGGCAGGGACTTTCACCAAAGCCTGGGAAGAAAAGACATCCAGGGAAGGCTGGAGTGGGACAAGCATAACCAGTTGGCGATTCAAGAGGAACACCACGTCTGGATCTGTTCTCCACATCTGAGAGGGTAATAAAAATACTCCCCACCTCCCCCACCCAGGTGCAGTGCGAAATACCCCTTTGTTCAAGCCCCCTTTAGACTCTGCTTCCACTTGCTGGCGTCCAGCCCACCTGACACAAAAGAGCACTGTCCTGTTACTGCAGAGGCTGTACAGGCAAAGCTCCCGCCAGGAGCTACTTGTGGTGGGTGGTCTGTAAGTGACAGAGACCAACCCTGACCTACTCTGGCTTTGCTCCCTCTTGGGCAGTGGCCCTCAGTCTAGGCTGCATGTTAGAGCCTCCTGGAAGCTTTAAATGATCTCCATGCCCAGGCTGCTCCCTGGTCTCATTCAATCAGAATCTTTGGGCACGGGACCCAGGCAACAGCATTTTTCAAACTCCCCAGGTGATTCCGATGTGCCAGGTCAGCGTCCTTCTCTGTGGTGAGGCTCATGCTAACGGCCTGCATGAGCTTCAGGGAACAGTGTCTCCAGATGTGAGAACCACTGATAGGGACCTTGCATTGTGAGCACAAAGCCCTCACCGCGGGCCCGCACTGCTTGGCTTTCCTGTGCTGCATGCCTCCCGTCAGGCTCCGCATCTCCTAGTTACCTCCTTCAAGCTGCCCCCGATCTCCTCCTGCATCCTGCGGCAGCCTCTGGTTCTGCGCTGGACTCATACAAGCACTACATCTCGCTTTACAGTTCGAGTCCACGCTTCCTCCTCCTCTTCTCCCCAGTGGGGACTCACTGCCCCCACTGCTCCTCCTGGTCCTCAGGGCCGTGAGCCTCCTTTACCCTGCGGCCCCTCCAGCCTGCATTCCCGGCGGAGCCTCTCCTCCAACATAAGAACTGCACATGCACAGGGACCCACATGGGTCAGGAGCACCCAGAACAATGTTCAAGGAGCCTCTCATTTTCCTCCCCCAGCCTCGCTTTATCCTTTCTTCCCATCACCAGTCTCAGATCTTCTTGTTTCTGTGTGCATGGAAGGCTAGATCGCAGGGATACCGTGACTTAAGTGTGAATACCATCTTTCTCTAAAATCAGAATAGGGTATCACGGGGTCCAACATAAAGGGAAAGTTGAGAGGAAAGGAGAGATTAGAGAACTGGCCATTTCCTCTGATCCCGTGTGTGTGTGTGTGTGTGTGTGTGTGTGTGTGTGTGTGTGTGTTGGTTGGGGGTACAGAGGGGACGGAAAAAGGAAGAGGATGACATACAAACTCCTTTTCTTGAACTGTCTCTCCTCTCAGTTGTCTCTGGAAATATTTGACTTGACGGATGGAAAGTAATCCTAATTAAAGTCATTTACCTGAACTGCTTGCCACTTAAGCCTAATTACCATGCAACACAGTAACAGTTATGCATACCATTAAATTAGTGTCAGATTAACTTTGATGCTTGCTATGTTTGATTCCCGCTTGTTCCATCTAAATAGTTTTGGCTCATGTGCCCTGGTTGTGTATTTTCATCTTAAGAGAATGAGACTGAATATCACTGTGTGTCTGCACTGTTGTCCAGTCCCCAAGTGTTTCAGAATGTGTTGGAGTTCTCAGAGTTGAAGAGGGCCCTCTGTCTACATAGGCAAGTAGCTTTCTCTTCTATGACAGCAGTAGAGAAAGAACTAGAAGGAAAGAAATGTAACATCTTCGTGGCAAGTGGGTCAGCAGGAAAGATTACCAAGAATGAAGGTTCCTTCTGCATATTCTCTCCAAAGACTAATTGTTGGAGTGTGTAGTGCGTTGGTTCTACTTTTTATCTTCATTAGAGTGAACCTGGAAAGTGAATTTAGCTTCTTGGTGTTAGTATAAATCAGACAAATTCTAAAAGCCCACATTCTGTTTAATTTATTAATGGAATAAAATTCAGGCATATCTGATAGGATAGGCGCTATCAGAGTGTTGGGGGGCTGTGGACACAGAAGACAATGAATGATCTTCCTAACTCTTCTTTCCTCAGCGCACATGAACGTCCTTGAATCAATATTGGTTCCTCAAATATTTGTAGGAGGTGATTATTTGTCAAACCTATTCCAAACTTTATCTGCCCCGTGGCATAATTTTTGTTTATGGTTTAAATCTGTGGGCTTTCATTTCCTGTAGCTGAGCACACATAAAAGTTAATTTGACCTAAGTAGTGAAAGGAACCTCTAGACAGGGGAGCAGGTAACCCTCCTCCCATTCCAAAGCTCTAGTGCAAACTGTCAGGATATTCACAGACCTGATTAATGTGCCTAATAAACTTGAAGCAGTTCTCCAAAGCCTGGGGGAACAATACAGTGTGAGAACAAGAAAGTAATAGGAGGGGAAAGGGTGTAGTTAGTCTTTGAAATTGAAATAATAATGCAAAAGTATTTTAATCTCAAACAGAAATGCCTGGAAAGTCTGGATGAATAAAACTGTAATTAAGAGAAATGGAAATACAGTGCTCATCTGTATGATCTTGGAAAAAGTACAGATTCGGGCCTGCCCTAGACATAGGCACAAAGAGAAAGACAGGACTAAGTGACTTAAAGGAATTCTTGGGAAGCGAACGGCTGGTAAATGTCAACCTCAGTTCCGTACCTGCACATACAAGGAACAGTGACACACCTGTGCTTGATACCCCACAGGTACCATAAAACTCAGCACGCCCCCGCTGACCTGGTGACCTTTCGGCTCTTCCCATCCTGTGGCCCCATCTCAGGAGCAGCGGAACATACCCCTTCCAGCTTACTGGTCCAGATGGAAGATGGAGAATTACACCAGGCTGTCTCCCTGCTCATCTTCCGTATTCACTCAGTCCTGCTGATTCTCCCTCCTAAGTTTCCCTCACGTCCATCCTCCTCCTCCATGCTCACTGCCACGGCTTCAGCTCAGTCCTCCTGCTTCGCATCAGCTGTTGCAATCACCCACCGGGACCCCATGGAGGCCCCACCTTGAGCCCATCTCGCTCCACTCTCCTCTCTGCAGCCACAAGACTGGTGTCTCCATGATGTGTGCTGTTCTCATGCTTGCACTCCTCAGCGCTCATTCACGGTCAAGGCCTGGTCACCTGGACCTCTCCATCCTCATCTCCCACATCCTGCATCCCAGGCACACATACATGCAGTCCTCCAGCTGTTTGTTATGTTTTCAGCCCCCTGTGTGTCTCTATGTTCTGCTTCCTTTGCCTGGAATATCTTCGCTGTCCACCCCTCTTTTTTCCAAATGGCTAAGTCTCATTTGCCCATTGGCTGAAGCACAGCTTCCGCTAGGGCTGTGAACTGCCTCCCTAGTGGGCGTTAAAGTTGGCCCCAATGGACATGTCTGGCTACTCATTTTTTAAATTGACCCTGAGGCTCTAAGTCCTTGAGGTCAGGGAATCTGTATTATCTGAAGATCCTAGCACTTAAATCATTTTTTGCTGACTCCACTGTTGAGAACACAACCGCTTCTGCTCTACGGAAGCCTTGAGTCATGTGAGTGAGTCAGATTAACTGCAAGAACAGGGGGTCAAGTTGAACTAATGACATGTCTGAAGATACTGATATGTCCCTGAGAGATTTCATGACTAATACTACTCTTTTCTCCAACTTTTGAAGGGACAAGAGACCCTGCACAAGCAAGATGAAGGCCCTTCTTTCCTCACGTTTGCTGCACTGGGCTATTTGGAAAGCCCTGCTTTGCTGGTTGTCATGAAGGACAGCACCCAATGGGAGGAGGTCTTTAGGAAGGTTCTCCCCACCACTATTCACAGAATCTGGTGGCTGGCCAGCTGGAAACACTGATGGTCTCCATTGAACTGGAGCTTATAGGGATCAAATGCTTTGACCCAGAAACCCCTGGATTATCCTGGTCTTGATGTGGGGAAGGAGACTGGATAACATGGCATTCATTCCTTAAAGCCAGGAAGCCTGTGCTCAAGGGCAGGAACTGAACAAGAGAGCCTCTAGAAGCTTGGTGCATCCCTGTCACTCAAAGGGGAGAATGAGTCTCCAATTTCGAGAGGTGTGAGAAGGGCTTGAATCTGGCTATGATGGTTTAGCTGATTACTGAGAAGTGAGAGAGCTCAGCTAGGAAAGTGCTGATACAGCTTCAAGTTAAGAACAGAAGGAAGAAGAAAAACTCAACTTGAACATGAAGAAAGAACCTCCCCCAATGACCTGACTTCATCCTGCACCTGTCAGACTGCAAGGGCCAAATGAGACACACACTTTCCTTTTCCTCCCAAAGACAAGATCAGCGTGAGCTTCACCTATAATCTAATCGGGAACAGAAACTCGCCTTCACAGAGATAGAGATGCATTTTAGAAATTGATCTGAAAGTGGAGGAACCAGAACTCAACTCACTTGGCACACATGGTGTCTAAACATTTTAAACACACACATTCATGCACACGAAACTAAGAAACAAACTCATGCGTTGACACCCATGAAGATTTCCTTCAGCAATAAATCCACGATTCTGCTCTAGTCTTGATAGTTTTCTTGACAAGAAGAGAAAGACATCAAAATTGCAGTAACGTTCGGCTTTCCACACTGCTGTGAGCAGTTCTTTTCAAAGTAGTCTCTTGCAAAGATTCATCTGCATGTTAAATTAACAGATGTGAATTTGCAAGACCCAGTTAAGGGTAGCAATATCCTCACAGCCAGCAGATAGATATCAATGAAAGTGCTAAGAAAGAAAAACCAATGCAGCTAACAAATTAAAAAACAACAAGAGCTGATCAATATACACACATGATGTAACTAGGAAGGAGGGATACCAGATTTCCAATAGACATACAGAAACACACCAGCAAACGAGTGCTGTTCCCTTCAGGCAGTCTCGGGAGCCTGTTTGGGAAGATATTTCACCAGACATCTTTGGAAGTCCTTTTTAGAAAGATTTTTAGAAAGAGACAGATGATGTAGAGATAACAGTGTCATTACCTTTGTGGCTGTTGCCTTAGGTGTGGATGCTGTTAGCACTGAGCAGAAACACCCAGCTTCACTGCCCGCCTGCCTCACCAGCTTTGGCCCTGCGTGATCAGTGTCGAATTTCAGAAATTCAACTGCGTGCCCAAAGGAGAATCAAAAGAATGTGCTTCAGACTCTGAAGAAATAGTCCCAAAAGAAGTTCCACAAATGTTTTGAGCAATAGATGCTTCTTTGGAACAAGGGCATAGCTCCTAAGGCACTTATTCTAAAGGGACACAGACTCATTTGGAGTTATATGCCCTGGGGTGACTGCTTAAAAGGGAACCAGTTACCTCCCTTAGGGAGGCAGTCTCTAGCTTGGCTGCACATTGGAGTCACCTGGGGAGCATTACAAACTACTGATGCCCGGTCTCATCCCCAGAGAGTCTGATTTAGTTGGTCTGTGGGACAGACTGGACCCCAGGTGATTTTAATGCTTTAGAGCTCCATGTTGTAAGTTTATCCTAAGCACAGTTTACACATCTGTCCTCCCCTGCCTCTTGACATACTCATCTCATTCTCTCTAGCCCCAAGTATAATGCTTGGGAGACAGCAGCTGCTTAATAAATGTTTGATGAATGAATAATAGAATAGGTAGGCCCTTACTGTGTGCCAGGTGGGGTGACCAAGTCTCAGTTTGCCTGAAATAGAGGGGCTTCCATGGATGTATGACTTTCAGTGTTAAAACCACAACTGTCCCAATTAGCACAACACTGTAAATCAACTATGCTTTAATTAAAAAAAAAAAAAATAGAAAAGAAAAAAAAACCCCTAAACTGTCCCAGGTGAACCAGGATGGCTGGTTACCCTAGTGCCAGGTCCTATGCTAAAAACTTGCAAAGATTCACTATTTAATCCTATCAACAATCTTATGAGGTGGATACTATTATTAACCCCGCTTTACAGATGAGGCAACTGAAGCAAAGAGATATTAAGTGACTGCCCTGACTTAGGCAGTGAGTAGTGAACCTGAGATTAGACACCGGTCTTGTTAAATCCAGAGTCCATGTACTTAATCATTATGTTGCCTTTCCTCCCAATAAAGCTGTGATTTTTTTTTCCATTTTGTTTGTTGCGTTAGCATGTATCTCTCAATGTCAGATTTCTGTGTGTAAGTAACCCTTGAAAATAAAAAGGTTCCTTGCTCCTTACATAGGGCATTTTTCAGTCTAGAGACTTCCAAAACTACAGAAGAGACCCAGCAGGAAGCCCGGTAGGGAAAGAGAAGCAAACCCCGGAGCTGGCCTGAGGGGAGAGTGTCCACTTCAGCCGGCATGTCAGCAGACACAAAGCTGGCGGGCGCTCTTGGCTGGAGCCCCCGACGCAGAGGAGCAGACCCTGTAGATTTCCCCACCAAGGCAGTGAGCCCCTGAGAAAAGGACCTGTGTGTGTGTGTGTGTGTGTGCGTGGGCACATGTGCATGGGTGTTGCCCATCCCACGGTTGTTCTGTTCGTGTAAAGACCCCTGACCACAAGTAGGGAGGAGTCTGAGAACTAACTACTGAGCAGAGAAAGTACACCTTGAGGTAAATCCATCACTTCAAATCCTGCCATTAGGCTACTGAAATGCCTTCCAAAATTATTTTAAAATTCTATCAGCCACTTTTTTAAACCAAAAGAACAGGAGTCTGGGAGAATTTAGACTACTGACAGTTTAGTAAAAACCTAGTAATCTTACCACACACAATCCCTTTATAGACCTGGAGACACAGAAGCTTCTAGACTTTTTTAAAGTATTTGTACAGCCTTTGTTCATCCCACACGGGCCACAGTGGTACTGTGTGAACATGAGCAACAGGTTCTAACCAGTGGATCTCAATGGGAGGGAAGACTAGTAACTAGTCTTCACTTGTTAAAAGAATACGCGAACCCCACGGAGAGATCACCGTGACTTAAGATGCTGCCGTGCTTAAAGGCTGGGAAGCAGTGGTGGCCACTTGGGTGCATACCTGAAGGGGGCTTCTCTGCGGAATCGCTCCCAGAACCGCTGCTGCTCTGCCTGGAAGGCCGCGAACCTCTGGCGGAGGAGGGTGACTTCATTCGCCTGCAGGGGGGCCACCTGCTGCCTCACGGTAACAGCCATCTTTTTAATGTGGTTCCATTTCTCAGGCAGCTCCTGCAAAGGAGACCTAAGTGTGGTCAGACCCTCCCCCACAGTCCAGGCTGGACGCACCCGGATGTCTTCATCTCTGCCCCGATGCCAGGCTCTGATGCCGTGGCATCGTTCGACCCTTCCTAGACTTGGCTCCCTGGATGCCCACTCTCCCGGCGATCACCTACTTCTGATTCAACACTATCCTTCTTGCCCTCAACTTCTAACCCAGTAACCCTTGCCCTTTTCTACATCTTCTAAGAGTGCCTAGTTATTTCCTTTTATGCCCCACATCTCCTCTTAGACCATCATAACATTCCTCAGACCTGCTTTTTTTTCTCCGAATGAAAAATTCGGCTCATCCTTAATTCTGGAAAAAGAACCCAAACACATCATCCACATCAGTTCTCCCATATATGTCCAGTGTTACAGTGTTTCATATTTATTGAGTTTCAAGAAAGTGGTATACATTATACATGTGCGACACATTTAGCTCCAAAGCATGGACCTTGAGTTATCACCAATCCCTGTTTTTCATTTACTTCAACCCACCTCATCCCACTCTGAAATCCCCAAACTTTCCCTCTGTTTCTATTATTAAGAAAACATAAACTTTGCACTGACCTCCAGCTGCCTGAACAGTGTTTCCGGCAATTCTTGTCCATAGGTCTTCAACAATTCAATAGTCTGCTTTAAAGGCTCAAACATCTCATCAGTGCTGCTCTGTCGTTCTTTAACAGCTATAAGATGTCCCATAATTTCAACCAATCCTTGGAAATCTCCTTTTCCGACTTTCTTGAGCAAGCCATTCTCGCTGTTTTTTATAAATGCTTCAAGGTTGGCCAAGCTGAGCAAAACAAACAGAATGTGAGGAGCCATTCTCCTTTCACTCCTTGAAAGGAAGATCTATTTAGTTCCCCCAACATTAATAGCTATTATTATGGAAAACTCTCCATCCTCATGGTATTATTATGGAAAACTCTGCATATCCTGATGGTATTATTCTGGAAAACTCTCCATATTCTGATGGTAAGATACGACCCTCTTCAGAAGTGTCAAGGTCGCAAAGGACAAAGACTTAGCACTCCATGATGGAGGGTGCATTACTGGGACAACTGGTGAAATGTGAATAAGTCTGTACTAAGTAAGTTACTACTTCCACATCAATACTAACTTCCTTGTGTTGATAACTGTACCATGGTTGGTTATCTAAGACGTTATCATTTGGGAAAGTTGAGTAAAGGTAAAAGAGAATTCTTTGTACTATTTTTACAACTTTTTTTGTAAGTCTGAAATTATTTCAAAGTAAATATATTACAAATTATGCTGTGAATCTCAAATTTTTTTTTGCGGTACGCGGGCCTCTCACTGCTGCGGCCTCTCCCGTTGCGGAGCACAGGCTCCGGACGCACAGGCTCCGGACGCACAGGCTCAGCCACGGCTCACGGGCCCGGCCGCTCCGCGGCATGTGGGATCTTCCCAGACCGGGGAACGAACCCATGTCCCCCTGCATCGGCAGGCAGACTCTCAACCACTGCGCCACCAGGGAAGCCCTCAAATTATTTTTTAAAAAACTGAAAATAAATACTATGGCCGCTAAGGTCATACACACTTGGGTTTAATTTTGACACTTACTAGGTGTGTAACCATGGCCAAGTCATTTAACATCTCTGAGCCTCAGTTTCCTCATCTATAAGATTGGAAAAATCATTTCTTTCTCACTGGTTATTGTGAGAGCTAAATGAGATTCATTCTTGAATTCAAAAATGTTTATTGGGCACCTATTATGAGCCCTAGCCTGCTTCCAGGTTCTGAGGATAGGATAATAAATAAGATAAAGTCTCTGTCCTTATGAAACTTACATTCTAGTGGGAAAAATAAATGTGACACAGATCAATGAGATAAATGGTACAGTTTCACATGGTGATGAGTGCCATGAGATAAGGGCATAGAGACTAAGGTCAGAACTATTTTATATGGAGTGGTCAGTAAAGGGCTTTCTATGGAGGTGATGTTTGAGCAGAAATGTAAACAATATGAAGGAGTGAGCCAAGAAAGAAACAGGAAAAGAGCTCTCCAGGGAGAGGGGCAGCATGAGTAAAGGCGCTGAAGCTGTATTCGGTTTGATCCTCTTGAGGAAAAGGGGAAAGTCAGGGTAGCAGAAGCATAAGGAGAAGAGAAGGGAGCACCGAGGGAGAAGAGGTCAGAGAAAGGGCCAGACACTGGGAGGCCTTACTGGCCATGATAAGAAGCTCAGATTTTATTCTAAGTGTGAGAATTCTGAGTAGGAGAAGGGCACAATTTGACTGGTTTTCAAAAAGAACTATAGATGGAGGAGAACAGATTTCAGCTGGAGGCGGTGGTGATGATGGTGATGGTGACATGGGTGGGGAGACAGGAACAGAAGCCAGGGGGGCATTTAGGGACTATTGTGGTTGTCTGGGTGACAGGAGATACTGGCTTTGACCTGGATGGTGGACATGGGGAGTGGTCAGATTCAAGGCAGTTTTGCCTGTAGAGCTAATAAAACCCACTAATGGGTTGGGGGAGGGGTGTGAGGAAATAAAGAAATCAATAAGGACTCCTGGCAATGGGGTGAATGATGATGCCATTTAAAGAGATGCGGAAGAATTGGGGAAGACTGGGGGTTTTTTGGAGGGAGAAGAGGGAAGGAGGTAAGTTTTACACGTTAGGTTTAGGGAATTCCCTGGTGGTCCAGTGGTTAGTACTTGGCATGTTCACTGCCAGGGCCCAGGTTCGATCCCTGGTCAGGGAACTAAGATCCTGAAAGCCACCTGGCCCGGTCAAAATAAATACATAAATGTGTTAGGTTTGACATGCCTCCCAGACATCTAACGGAGATACTTATTAGGCAGTTGAATTTAAGTCTGGAGTTCTTAAAAGACGGGGCTAAAAATATAAATTTGGTAGTTATCAGCACACAGATTATTCAAAGTGTTAGATTAAATATCACCTGGAATATGGCTGTGGCTAGAAATGAAATTCCAGGATCGAGGTTTCAGAAGTTCTAATATTTTGAGTCCTGGAGGAGATGAGCGCAGTCAAGGAGACCTCGAAGGAGGAAATCAAGAAAGTGAGGTCTCCTGAAGAAACCGTTTGGGAAGGAGGGAGTGATCAGCTGTACCAAATGCTGCAGAGAGGTACAAGTAAGACGATGACTGATAATCACCAGTGGATGCGGCCATAAGAAAATCATCGGTGCTCTTGGCAAGACTGGTTTCAGTTGAGCAGTCTAATAAAGGCCTGACTGGAGGATAAGTTGGAGAATGTGGATTTCTGTTTCTAGCTGTATGATGTACATGATAATATGAATGACCCTTCTGCTAAGACAACAGAAATGCTTAAGCACATATTTCAAAATCATTTAAAAATGCATCACTAAGGTGGCATGAAATTAAGGCATCTCCAGAAGCTGAAAATGTAGTGAAAGCAAGAACCCTGGAAGGTGAGCAAGGTTCAAAGCTGGCTTTCACAGTATAGTTTCTATTGAACCCTGGAGATCTTGAGCTTCTACTTTGATTCTTTATGAGAACTGGGGAACAGGTGATTAAGCCTAGGGCCCACTCAAGGTGAGGAAGCTAAGAGGAAGTTGCGTGTGAAGTTGCAACGCCGTTAAGGGTGAACAAGAAATAAACAGGCTGCATGGTATGGGACAGCATGGAAACTCGCCTGAATTAACCATGACACTAGACGGACTACTGTAAGTTGAGGTACAAGTGGTCTGGGGTTGGAAGAGTCCCTTGATGACCGGCAGAAACAAATGAAAATCCTTTCTGGAGGAACGCAACAAGAATCCAATCCTCAAAGGATTACTCTCCAGGGAACATGATTTTATAATCAAAAGTCACAAAATACATAAGGAAAGAAGTCACCATGAGTGGGAGCCAGCAGAAACAGCTGAATTAAACCTGTGAATATTTTAGATACTGGAATTCAGGTGCAGAATATAAAATAGCAATATTTAATATGTCAAAAGACAAAACAGTTCTTGTTAAGGTGCTTTGCTTTACTATTTCTGACCCACATACCAGGAGCAAAGGCTTTCCCTGCAGTTTCCCAGACATCTATTCAAGATTCACTAAGAAAAACAACTTCATCCTTTTAAGTATGATATATCAGTTTGTACAGAAATGCTTTCTTTAGGAATCACCCTTCAGAAGCCTCGATAAACTCTTACATTCTCAACAGGTCACCATGCCTTACCCTGGCCCCAACCTGCCTTTATGTTCAAGAATAAATTCAGCATTGTCTCATAGTCAGGAATGGAGGTGATTTCAGCGGCTTTCCAAATATGCCCAGAATCTGTGATACTGTGTGGACCTTTGTACCGAATGATGGATTCAAGAAGTGACAAAACGTATTGAAGTGGATAACATGAAAATTATGGCCTGTGAGGGCATTATTTTGTGAAAAGAAACTTTTAATATGTGTTCTAGCAAGGCAAAAATGATCATACCGTGCTATGTTAGTGGGCAATTCCAGTAGAAAGAAGCTAATAATTTTCCATAGGCCTTTATGTTAACTTTGATCGATGGCAAGAAGAAACAAACAATTTTTAGGCTGACAAATCAAAAGTTATCTTAAGATCATCCTCTAGTAAATGTATTCTAAAACTTGAAAAATGAATAAATAAAAAAGAAGGAATTTGAGCAAAGAACGGGAGGGTATAAAAATGAGTAGGCAAAACTGTAAAATAACCAAATATAAGATCTAAAAATGGAAAGTATAATTAAAATTTAAAGCTCAATGAATGAATTAAACAAGAGATTTAGACAAAACTAAAAGAGAGAATTAGGCTGCTGTTTGATAAAAGTGGAGAAATTATTCAACTACAGTAAAGAAAGACAAACAACTGAAAACTGAAAATTATTGAAATACATGGGGGATATTTAAAAGTGTATAAGTGTAACAAGTGTAATAAGAGGTCCAGAAGGAGGTAATAGAGAGAATGGGCAGGAAGCAATCTCTGAGGATATCTTGGCTGAGAATTTTCTTGAATTAATGAAAGACACCAGATATAAGATCAAGGAAGCCCAACAAATTCAAGGTGAAATTAATATAAAGAAACCCTCACATAAGTACTTCAGTATGAAACTGCAGATTACCAAAAGTGAAAAAAAATCTTAAAATTAGCTGCAGGGAAAAGAAGGATTTCTATTAATTAAAAAAACCCTAAGTTGATGGCTGATGATGCAACACCAAAAATAAAGCCAGGACACAATGGAATAATATTTTCAAAAGGCTTACAGAAAATAAGTTATCCTAGAATTCTCTCTTCCACATATCAATTTTTTCAAGAACAAGGGCAAAATACATGCATTTGGAGAGAAAAAGAATGAGTTTTACCAAAAGAACCTTATTAACATACCTTCTAATGACTACAATTCAGATAGCGAGTCTGTAATGTAGGAAGATGGAATGAACAAAGATATTGGTAAATATGTAGATAAATTTAAATAAACAGTGAGTGTATAAAAATAAAGTATGATTTGTGAGTTTAGATAAATAGCAGAGAACAACTGAAATTACTTGGAATTATAGAATATAATTTGATGTATGAACGGTTGAGATCAAACTAAAGTCCTTGTATTGGTTGTGAAAAGAGTTAACAGTACTGATTAGTTTATTCCTTTTAAGAATGTCTTTTAAAATAGCTATGGTTAACTATTAGAAAAGAAGACTTAGATAGCACAACATCCAAATTAGCAGAAGGGAAAAAATGGAATAAGAAAAAGGAAAAATAAAAGAAAATATTTTTAAAAATGCAACCCAAAGCAGGCAAGAAAGAAAAAAAAGAAAAGAAGAACAAATAGAGAGGATACAATAAAATGGTACAAATGAATTCAAATATAGCACAATAGACATTAATGAACAAAATGCTCCAGTTAAAAGAAAGATATTAAGGTAGACAAAACATTCAGTTCTATACCAATTATAAAGATCTCTTCTAATATAAAGGCACAGAAATATTGAAAGCCAGAGGATAAAATAAGAGACACCAGGCAAATGTCATACAAAGGAAATTGGTCTTGCTATACTAATACACGACAAAACACACTTTAACACAAGAAATATAGCTAGTGATAAAAGATTTTTAACGTGTGGCTAAAAGATTCAATTTTCCAGGAATATATAAAAAGTCAAACGCTGTATGCTGACATAGCATAACCTTAAAAAATATGAAATAAAAAGTGACAGAATTACAAGGAGAAATTGACACTCTACCATCAAAGTGGAAGATTTTTAACACAGCTATCTCAGTAATTGATAAATTAAGCAGACAAAAAAAAAGGCAGTGAGGCTATAGTGGATTTGAAGAAAATAAGTTTGATCAAATAGGCATGCACAGAACATTATGCCCAACATTTATAGAGTACACATTCTTTTCAGATATGCACAGAACATTTATAAAAACTGACCAAATTCAACAAATTTCAGAAGCTTGTTATTACATATGTTACATTCTCTGACCACAATACAATTGTTAGGAATTAATGACAGAAATGCAACTAGAAGAACCCATGTTTTAAGATTAAAAAATATATAAGCACATCATAATGAATGTTAAAAATATTTAGAGCTTAATTATTACTAAGACTTGTGAGATGTAGGTAAAATTGTACTTAGAAGGGAACTTATAACTTTAAGTATTACATTAAAAAAGACAGAGGGCTCAAGGTGACTAGCAAAGCACACATCTTAACTTAGCCAAAGGACAGAAAATAAACCCAAAGAAAATAGAAGGAAATAATAAACATAAAAGAATAAATTATCAAAATAGAAATCAAATTATAATAAAGAGGATCAATGGGTTCACAGGAGTCTTCTTTGTAAATCCCTTGGAAGATTAATTAAGTAAAGAAGCCAGAAAGCACAATAGAAATGAATAGAAATCTAAAGAGGAACATATCCATAATAGAAATCTATATCCATAGATTCTGTGGAGATTAAACAGGTGAGAGCATAATATAAATTTCATGACAATAATTTGAAGATTTACATGAAATGGATACATCCCTAGAAAAATATGACTTACTAAGGAATAGAAAACCTTAATATTCCTATAAACATTAGAGAAATTACAGGTAAAAATCTTGCCACAAGCAAAATACCAAGGCAGATGTTTCAATAGGAGATTTAAACTTTCAAGGATTAGAGAATTTCAATCTTACACCAACTCTTACAGAGAATAAAGAAGAAGGTTACTTCCTAACTCATTTTATGAAGCTAGCAAAACGACAGAGCAAGATCAGACAAAGATGTTATAGAAAGGAAAATCTGAAAGCCAGTTTCATCAAACACAGACACATCAGTGCTAAATAAAATATCTGCAAACAAAATCAACCAATGAATATATTGAAAAAGACAATATTTCATGTTGGGCTTAACTCAGTAATGCTAGCTAGGTTGGTTCAGTATTAGAAACCAAATAATAATATAGTCACAACTTTAACATATTGAGGGGGAAAAAAACAATTATCTTAATGGAGTTAGAAAAAGCGCTTGATAAACTGTTATATCCATTTTCGCTAAATCCTCTTAACAAATTAGGACTAGAAGGGAACTTCTTTAATCAGATAAAGGGAAGCCATAAAAAACTCACAGAGTATTATACTAAGTAATGAAATGTTGAAAGTATCCCCTTTAAGATCGGGGACAAGACAAGGATACTTACCATCACCACTTTATACGATGTTATATTGACAGTCCTAGTCAGTGTTGTCAGATAAGACATAGCGATAAAACGCATTTAAAAAAAAAAAGACTGGGGCTTCCCTGGTGGCGCAGGGGTTGCGCGTCCGCCTGCCGATGCAGGGGAACCGGGTTCGCGCCCCGGTCTGGGAGGATCCCACGTGCCGCGGAGCGGCTGGGCCCGTGAGCCATGGCCGCTGGGCCTGCGCATCCGGAGCCTGTGCTCCGCAACGGGAGAGGCCACAACAGAGGGAGGCCGCGGAGCGGCTGGGCCCGTGAGCCATGGCCGCTGCGCCTGCGCGTCCGGAGCCTGTGCTCCGCAATAGGAGAGGCCACAGCAGTGAGAGGCCCGCGTACCGCAAAAAAAAAAAAAAAGACTGAGGAGCAAGAAATAAAATTATCATAAATTTGTAGATGATGACTATGCACATAGCAAACCCCAGAGAGTACACAGATGAATTATTAGAATTAACAACTTATTTAGTAGAGCTGCTTGATACAAAATCGACATAAAAATGTCAATTCATTTCCATGGAAAATATGATTTTAAAATATCATTTACACTAGGAAACAAAAAATAAAATATTAAGGAATAAATCTTAAGAAAGACGTGAAAATCATTTTAAAGGAAACGATTACAAAATTTCATTGAAGGACATTAAGGAAGATAAATGGAGAGATAACATGTTCTTAGGAATACTCATTACTACAAAGATGACAATTCTCCTCAAATTGATCTACAGGCACTGCAAGTATAATCAAAATCCCAATGGATTTTTTCTTCTACAAACTGATTTTAAAATGTATGTAAAATAGTAAGGAAGGGCCGAGAATGACTGAGACATTCTTAATGAAAGTGAACAAGGTAGGGACTCGCCTTGCCAGATATCAAGATTTATTACAGAGCTATAGTAATTAGGACTGCATCATATTAATGCAGTGACCGACAAAGAGCTATTTAACACAAAAGATAAAACTTGTAGGAGATGATGTAGGAGAGTATCATCAGGATCTCAGGACAAGAAAGGACTTATTTAACAAGAGAAAAGAAGACAACACAAGGGAAAGATGGACAAATTTGGCTACATAAAAATGAACTTGTCATCAAAATATACCATAAATGGAGTGGGAAAACGGGCCACAAAACGGGAGACTAAATCTGTAATATGTACAATCAGCAAAGGATTAGATATACAATATATAAGTCACTTCTAAGTATAAAAAGGGAGAAGATAAAGTCCAACAAAAAATGGGCAAGAGCTATGAAGAAGCACAGAATAGGAAGCATAGTGACTCATCCAAAAACACAAAAAGATGAGCCACTTTATTCATAATCAGAGTAATATAAAATGTCTATCACAGCGAGATACCACTAAGCTCCCACCAGAATGGCCAGCAGTAAACAGTTTGTCAGCAGCAAGAGGTGTTGGGGACGTGGGGCTATGGGAATCTTCACAAATGGCCGATCCACCTTGGCAAGAGTTGTTATTACGTGCACTGACCCAGCAACTCCACTCCTAGCTATACACCCTAGAGCCATGTTTGCTCATGGATACCGTGATAGCTGTATAAGAGAATGCATAGCAACCTTGTTGATATTAGTGAAACCATCTGAAACAACCATATCAACCACAGAATGGATAGATAGATTGTGGCATATTCAGATGATGGGATACCGTACAACAGTGGAAATGAATGAACTACTGCTATAATCTCAGCGTGGATGGGTCTCAAATATAATGCTGAATAAAAGAAACAGGACAGAGGGATATATAGTATGCAACACTGTTTCATTTTTATAGCTTTAAAATGGAAATCTCAATGTGTGTGTGTGTGTGTGTGTGTGTGTGTGTACATATATATATATATACTAAGCCATGAAGAAAAGTATGGGAAGGATTATTTCACATTTAGGGCAGGGGTGACATCTGGTAGGGAGGAAGAGGGATTTAATCAGGGAAGAGTACATAAGGGAGTTTTAAAATGTAGCTAATGTTCTGTTTCTTCGCTGGATAAAGCAAATGCGAGTATTTAATATTTTTCTCTAAATCATATGTATGCTACATTTTTAAAAATTTCTTTTTTCTTAATTTATTTTACTTTATTTATCGTTGGCTGCATTGGGTCTTCATTGCTGTGGGCGGGCTTTCTCTAGTTGCGGTGAGCGGGGCTACTCTTTGTTGCAGTGCGCTGGCCTCTCATTGCGGTGGCTTCTCTTGTTGCGGAGCACCGGCTCTAGGCACGCGGGCTTCAGTAGTTGTGGCTCATGAGCTCTAGAGCGCAGGCTCAGTAGCTGTGGCACACGGGCTTAGTTGCTCCGCGGCATGTGGGATCTTCCAGGACCAGGGCTCGAACCCATGTCCCCTGCGTTGGCAGGCAGATTCTTAACCACTGTGCCACCAGGGAAGCCCCTATGCTACATTTTATAATAAAATTTCTTGTAGAGAGAGAATGGAAGATGAAGAAGTAAAGGGATCAAGTATAGACACATCTTTTGAGGAATTTTGCTATGAAGGAGGGCACACAGAAATGATGCTGTAGCTGGAAGGACTCCTGGGACTGTGTTCCTTTCTTTTTTTTAAGATGCCAGATGTGACAATATATTTGCATGCTGTAGAAAATGTATGAAAATAGATGGTGTTGTTGATAGGGAATATTTAAGGAAGTAATTTCTCGAGTAGATGAGAGGAAAGAGGCTGGACTTAGAAAACCAGCTTATTCAACGTAACAGGAGAGGTAGTTGAACGTATGGCTTCAAATGCAGGTAGGTTGGTAGATTTGTTGGTGAAAAGTGAGTTAGCTCTCTTGTGATTGGTTCTAATTTTTCAGTGAAATGAGAGGCAAGGCTGTAAGGGCAGAGAGGATATTTGAGGTTTAAGGAGAGAGGAAAAAAAGAGTCTACGGGAGTTGGGAAGAATCTATGAAAATGTTCATTAAAAAATTTATGTTCATAAATTTAATATGAGATTAGTCAGAAGACCGGTTTGTTTTTCCTTCATCAAGGATGAATTGCTCAGGTGTAGGTGTGGGGCACTGAGTTTAAACAGTCAGGATTTTACGAGGTGGGAACGGGAATGGAGAGCAAAGGTGATAAACACTGAGCTATCCCGATAAAGCATCGGGACCAATGGATTGGAAATCCTGATGGGTCTGAAGAACTTTGCATGGCACCATTGCCAAGTAAGTGAGCTGGAAAGATACCAAGTGGTGGTCAGAGAATGGAACGCTTTAACCTGAGATTTTGAAGGGGAAGCAAGTACTTGCTCATCTTTCCTTCCACTCCACTGAGGGCACAACACGGAATTAGGTAGAAGAGGTACGATGGAAGGAAAGGGCAATGGAGAGAGAGGTCAAGAAAATGAGAGGCAGGTATAATGAAGGCTCCACGTGGATGCTGAGTCACTAAGGATGATTATCAGCAGAAGGATGGGAAAGGGAGACTGAGCCAGATGACATGACCAGCAACGAAGGGGAGGAATGGCTAAGGGCTTGGCAGGTGACTGTGGCAGGGACAGTGGCAGGTTGTACTGTCTGATAGAATTCACTCCAGTGGAGCCAGAGATTTTGAGGGAGGACCAGGTGGAATGGTCTGGAAGCTGCAATGAAGAGCAAGAATATCTCATCTACCTCTAGGCCCAGTGGTAAGAAGGGTATAGGAGAAAAATCAGCCCTACTTGGGAGGGCTGCAGGGAAGCAGTATCCTCAGGAGAGAGCTGGGTTTCAGTTAGAGCAAATAAAGGATGAGAGAAGACGAAGGGACAGTGGACTTTGCTGATGCAAGATCCTGAGGTCCAGGGGAAGAACACAGGAGAGGGCTTTGCAAGGGCAAGGGTGGGACTGAGTAAGATCAGGGCATAAGGAGCTGAATGGGGATGAGAGTTAAGATGATGCTATGGACTGAATGTCTGTGTCTCCCACAAATTCATATGTTGAAGCCCCAACTCCCCAGTTGTGATGGTATTTGGAGCTGAGGCCTTTGGGGAGGTAATTAGGGTTAGATGAGGTCATCAGGGTGGGGCCCCCATGAGGGATTAGTGGCCTTATAAGAAGAGGAAGAGGGAGATCTCTCTTTTTCTGTCTGTGCACAGGAACTGAGTAAAGGCCATGTGAGGACACAGTGAGAAGACGGCTGTCCGCAAGCTAGGAGGAGAGCTCTCACCAGGAATCAAATTGACTGGCATCTTGATCTTAGACCTCTTAGCCTCTTGATCTTAGACCTCTTAGCCTCTTGAATTGTGAGAAATAAATTTGTGTTGTTCAGGTCACTCAGTCAGTGGTATTTTGTTATGGCAGCTACAAGGATCCTAATACCAATTCCAATGCCTATGGGTGGGTAGGGGGGCACCCCATACCACCAAGCAATTCTCCAACACCAACTGCTTGTCCTACAACTTGACTCAGTTCTGACACTATTTACCTGGAGATTCCACAGGTTAAGGGCTCAGTCCTACAAGACTGCCTCACCCCCTTCAGACCCAAACACTAGTCCAGGTTGTCTGTCACCTTGCCTCTGACTGACCAGCTATAGGACAGAGGTTCCAATGACCTCCTCCTTGCATTTGACTAATTTGCTGGACTGGCTCGTGGAACTCAGAGAACCTGTTTACTCATTAGATTACTGGTTTATTATAAAAGGATATAACTCAGGAGCAGCCAGATGGAAGAGATGCACAGGGCAAGGTATGCTTCTATACCCTCTCTGAATGCACCACTCCTCCAAATCTCCACGCATTCACAAACTGGGAGCTCTTGAAACCCTATCTGTGTGGTTTTTATGGAGACTTTATTACACAGGTATGCTTGATTATACCATCAGCCACTGGAGACTGATTCAACCCCCAGCCCCTCTCTCCTCCCTGGAGTTCTGGGGAATGGCTGAAAGTTTCAACCTCTAATCACATGGTTGGCTGTCCTGGCAACCACCTCCCATCCACAGGTGAGGTCCAAAAGTTACCATTAACATAACAAAAGATACCTTTATGGCTCTCACCACTTAGGAAATACAAGGGTTGTAGGAGCTTTTGCCAGAAACAGGGATGAAGACCAAATATTGGGCTGGCCAAAAAGTTCATTCGGGTTTTCCCGTGCATCCTACGGAAAAACCCGAACGAACCTTTTGGCCAATCCAATATATATGTCTTATTACAAATCACAGTATCACAGCAGTCCAAGCTGAATAAGACAGATGATAATGAAGGATTGGATTTCTGTCAGTAAACGAAGTATTTATGTAAGGCAAGGTGGGATTAATCCTGACACCTACTAAGAGAAGGTGGAAATCACAGAATTACAAGGCACATAGTAGACACTCAATAATAAATATTTTTTATTGTTCTTATTTTTTCTTTTTTTTATCTAATCTTTTTTTGTGTGTGTGTGTGGTATGCGGGCCTCCCTCTGCTGTGGCCTCTCCCGTTGCGGAGCACAGGCTCCGGACGCGCAGGCCCAGCGGCCATGGCTCACGGGCCCGGCCGCTCCGCGGCATGTGGGATCTTCCCGGACCGGGGCGCGAACCCGGTTCCCCTGCATCGGCAGGCGGACGCGCAACCACTGCGCCACCAGGGAAGCCCCTTATCTAATCTTTGAGAACACAATGAGACATTCTCCCAAAGTGTAGCAAAGCAGTCAATTTACGGATCACCAACTATTAAAACTGGAAGGCACCTTACAGGAATCCAGTCAAACTGTCTTCTTTCAGAGACAAGGAAACAGGGGTTCAAGGAGGACTCAGGCCTTCTCAGTGCTCTATCATGTGTTTTCCTGTTAAAACAACTGTTACATCCCGTGAAGCCTCACCTGGTAGGGACACGTGGAAGCTGCTGTCACTATGCCCTGTATCAACCCTGTGTTTCTGATGCTCTGACACCTGGGGCCTTGTGGGCCCTGGAGGGATTGGCCCCCCCAGGGTTAGCCAGTTCCTAGAGATAGTAAACAACCTGCTTTTGACTGTGCCTTTCAAATACAAGCCAATCAATCCAAAGTCCATATCCCCAACCACCTCCTCCATCTGGCTCTCCTTCTCCAGGCCACAGTTCACCTATCCTATAATCCCACAGCCAGGTACCAGACAACAAAAGACAGCCCCTACACCCCAGAGCCCGTTAAAATTATTTTAAAAACTAGCCAATCCTAAACCTGCTCCTAAACCTGGAGAAGAATGTCTTGCCCATTCTTCTCCATGGAAGCCGTAATAAAAGCTCTTGCCCAACCTGATTATTTATCTAGAGGTTGGTGCTCTGTTTCCCCTCACTCCCTCTGCTTCCTGATTAACAATGGTGCCCCCTGTTTGGCCCTGCATGGTGTGCTGTGCCCCCCTCCTCTTGGGATCTAACAAACTATCTTTTCAATAGCAGTCATCTCCTGATCTGTTGGCTTTGCCATACCTAAATAATAATAAAATCTGCATCTGAAACATGTCCCCACGCCCTTGGGTCATCAGACCTGCTAATGGAGAGGGACCACAGAGCACAGAGCTGTCCCTTCAGCAGTACTCCATTCAGGGGCAACACTGCCACCTCCCCAACTGCCACCATTGCTTCCCTTTCTTGCCTCTCAAGTGTGGGAAACTGGCTGCTGCTTCTTAAACAACACTTGGAAAGCCCTGTTTGAAACATCCCAAAATGATTTCCTGCGGCTTTTCTAGAGTGGAGAACCATCACCCTTGCAAAGTCTCTCAGAATTCGTTTGTAGATAGATGCATTCTCGACTTGGCTGTCTCCCTTCCACATCACTGAGCAGCAAGCAAGACCAGCACCAGACTCTGGGGAGGGCTCCCCTGCAGCATCAGCTAATACTGATCACGGAACAGAGGGACCATGGCACTCCATAGGATTCTGTGGGGAGGGGATGGGAGCTGAGATTCTGCCTGTGGCAGACCTGTGAGGACAAGGCTAAGGTGAAGTAACTGGGAGACTATTAACCAACTTGATTATTTATCTAGAGGTTGGTGCTCTGGCTTAGAGAGCCTGGTGCTGGGCTGGGTGGTCTAGGTCTATGGTGGAACAGACAGACTTTCAGATCCAATCTGTCACACAGCTAGAGTGGCACCGGCAGGCATCAGGGGTGTGTAGATTTAGGGGCTTCCATGCTTCACAGCTGGATAATCTGAGACAAGGAGTAAGTGGGAGAAATAAAATCTAAGAGGCCCATTAGATGCCCTCCGCTTCTCAGGCTTAAAGAGATTTCATAGAGCTGTGAAGGGAGGTTAGATCTGCTATTATTGTCTCTAACATTATTTACCACTTACTGAGTGCCTTTCGCACAATGGGCACCAAACGGAAAACGAAACAGAAAGAGGCCAGGTTTGATGAACAAATGAGAGGGCAGGACTAACGTTACTGCTGGTGTCCAAAAGCCTGGAACCTCCAACCAGCTGTTTTAATTTTTTTTTTTTTTTTTTTTTTTGCGGTACGTGGGCCTCTCACTTTTGCGGCCTCTCCCGTTGCGGAGCACAGGCTCCGGACGCGCAGGCTCAGCGGCCATGGCTCACGGGCCTAGCCGCTCCGCGGCATGCGGGATCCTCCCGGACCGGGGCACGAACCCGCGTCCCCTGCACCGGCAGGCGGACTCCCAACCACTGCGCCACCAGGGAAGCCCGGTTTTAATTTTTAATTTAACCAAGAACCTATGGAGGAAAATGTGAAGAAGATTAAAAACATGGTGTTCCTGACAGCCCGGGAAGCTAGCAGGACCGTGTTACCTGTGAGTGACGTAGTCCACAAGGTGCTGTTTGAACATGAGGCTCCACTTCTTAATTATATTCAGCAGAGACGTTTTAAAGGGCCGCACATCAATCTTCATCCAGCTGTCAAATACCCGGATGGGCTCCAGCCTGCTCACGTCTTCATGGAGCTTTTCGTAGCAGTCGATCTGCGCTTTGAACTGATGGAGCAGGGGCGGGTTCTCTGGAATGCGGTCCTCAGCATGGGCTTCCATCTCCTCTGCTGTGAGCACGTGCCCATATAGCAGAAACTGGCCCAGAGCCTCCTTCCGGTCCTCCACGTAGAGGTAGGAATACTGGCTAAGGGTGCTCCGATAGCTGCAGCAGAGGGTCATCATGCCCTGCATCCGCCCCATCAGCTCGCCCCGCATGCCTGCCAGATCAGGCATGGCCTCCAAGTCAACCTAGGGGAGCAAGACAAAACCAGGCGGGTGACACCAGCACTTCACAGGGGGCTCCAGATCTGATGGGAGGGCAGGATGCTTGCAGATCCAGTACCTGATAGTGGGGAGAGCCGTTTTGAGGGGAAAGCCGTGGAACCAAGGACGATATCCTAAAAATGCTGGTAATGAGACCCTCAACAATGTCGTAGAAGCCACCCTTCACTCCAGGCTCCAGAGATGGACAGAAAACCAATTCTGGGATGGCTAAGCTCAGTTGTGCTTCAAATATCGGGGTGAGTCCTGCCTTACGTTCTGAAAAACAAGGAAAACAGAAGAGAATGGGTAACGTAGGCAAAATGCAATGCTGTTTCAAAAGCACTCAGAGCATTTCTTTCCTTTAGATGAGCTGTTTGGGTATAAGAAAATGGAAATGTAAAATTTGCTAACACCCCAGAAAAGGTGAGGGTGGCAGTCTTGCAGTGTTTATTGATAGGGGAACCACTGACATTTGGAACAGGCTAATTCTTGTACAGGGCTATCCTGGGCATTGCAGGACATTTACTCTCCTTGTCCTCAGAGAGCACGTCCTAGTGACTGATCAACCCAAGCCAGTCCCCTTCCACATTCCCAAACACCTCCTGGGAGGCAAGTACAGCCTCTGACTGAGAAGAGGTTGATTTTGCAAAGCCAGTTTCTTGGAAGCAGCTGATTTCTTCCTGTGCACAAACCAGGCCATTCCCCATTGGCAGCCACTAGGGGAACAAGGGTGTGCTTGTCCAACGTCGTGTAGGCGTGAAAAAAAAGTCACAATCCTATCCCTTCTGCTCCTTTGCTGTAAAAACAGAACTTATTTTAATTCTGTAGTCCTGTAGTGATAAGATTTTTAAAAATGGTATAAATGATTAACAAAACCCTGATTACTTGCTAGACTAACTTGCCTTGCTAAATTTAAATCAAAATATAATATGGAACAAGATGTTCCAAGTACAAGATAAATGCTTAGACTCTTATTAATAACCAGTTATTTTCATATATTTCTTTGATTGTAAAAGTATTTAGGAGACTGCTGGGTGCTGGACATCACAGGCAGTGGAGACTACTCATGGAAATCCATTATCCCTTCTTCCCTGGAAATAGAGGTATAAGTGGGCGGGCTTGCAGTTAGGTATGGCAATGTGATTCCCTCACCAGTGGGATGTGGGAAGAGGTGCCACTTCTGGGCTGCGGTCCACGAGGCAGCAGGGGGCCTCCTCTGTGCTCTCTTTGCCCTCCCACAGGCTGGAGCCGGGATGCAGCAGTGACCCGGCTCAACCATGGAAATGAAGACAAGGTCCTAGAAAGTGGTGGAACCACAGGACAGAAGGAACTTGCAACTAACCTGTAGTGCTCGCTTTGGACTAGAACCCGGGGGACAGACTTCCATGTCCTTTAAGCCACATTATCGATGGAGTTCTTCTTACCACTGCTTAGCCATTCTCCCTAACTAGAAAACTGTGGGACCCTCAAAGATATGTAAGACTAAGGCTTTGCCTTCAAAACTGTAAGGATGATAAATCTGCATTACTGGACTCAGGAGTGTCCCATCCAGTACATATTTAACTTAAGGAAGTGCAAGTTTACCAATATCACAGTAACTATACTATTATTATAAAGTAATTTCTTAAAAACTCAGTAAAATTATGCTTTGCATATGTACTCATGATATATTCTGTATTCCTACATGCATTAGATACTTATAATTTAATAGGTTGGGCTGCATATAGTTTAAAGGATTTAAAAGACTTTCAAGAACATGTTACTATATGAGATTTTGCCCTATGTGCCGACATAAGAACCGAATCCCTGTGTTAGATGCAATGGCAACATAATTACTGGTACAAGTCGGATGGTCCTGGCGGTTCCACGCCCTTGGTACAAGCAAATCACTTTAAGAGTTGAGAAGAGGAAGAGTGCTTCTGGATAGAGTGGGTAGCATTTAACCCAGGCAGGGTGTGGATTCTGAGAGATGGCTGGGAGGCCAGCCCAAGCCATGGGAATGGTATTGGTTTGACCAAACACGACAAGTGGAAATGGTGGACCAGGGGAATAAAGTTGTCTACCTGGGCTATGGCAAAGGGTCATGGTGATTTTCCTCTTAGAGGCCACTCTCTTTAGGCTCCTTCACCTTGCCTTGGTAACCAGCACCTTTTAATTTTATCTATAGCTCCTCTGCTCAGGCAGCCACTAGGTCCAGCTCCTGCCCATTCTATTTTGTGAAGGAAATGTGTTCCCTTTCCCCCCATTTCCATGGAGGGAAGGTGACTTTGACTACCATCCCCTGTCCCCATCCTCTTGCTCCCATGCTCTCCTCCTCATGAGAGGAGGACAAGTGGCACATCGGACAGCCCAGATCAGGAGAGCTGGACAGACACTGGCCTAGGGTGAGTCCCTTATGCAGTGCCTGCACTCAAGGGTGGCTGGGGCATCTTCCTCGATCTTCTAGAGGAGGGCTGAGTGACGGGACCCCCAACCTCCAGGATCAGAGGACGTTTGGTCAGTTCACTAAGATGAGCACCCTTGGCGCTGGTCCCTAGGAACCAGTTTTCCAGTCTCGGTGCCTGTGTTCGATGCCCCAGGTTCTAGAAGGTGACCTCCCGCCTTGTTGACTGTGCCAGAGCCCATCTCCTGCTTCTGTATCTCCTTGAGCTGGAGCACCTTTTGCACCGTGAAAGCAAAGACCTTGCCTCTGACCTCAGTCACCCCACCTACCAGGACCATGGGGTGGGGGTGAGGGTGGGTGTTGCCCATCTGAGCCACACCCAGCGCTGGCCTTGCTCCTCTCTGCACTGTCAACCTCTTGCATGGGCTGGATATCTGGACATGGGTCTCAGCCCACCTATTTTAACTCTGCATTTGATTTCTTCCCTTGGGTTGGGCTCAACGGACTAAGCTCTTATCCCACCTTCATCCTCACCTCATCCTTCACCCTCGCTGAGCTCCTCAGAATCTACCAGAATGCGAAAGGTGTAACTCAACTTTATTCCTGAACTCTTCTGCCCTTTCCATCCCATCCCTTACTAACCAAGGTTAGCCTTTACTATACAATCTTTGACTCTGTGTATGGACCATAAATTCAAAGCCCTTGGCTATCTTTTAACAGCTTCAAAGAATGCCCATTGCCTCCCTGACATTCCTTTTCCTTCTAAAAGCTACCTCATCCCCAGCTTCTTGTCTGACTCTTTTTACACAGAAACACTTGATTCTTCCACGTAAGCTGGCTACTACAACCTCCCTGTGTTCTCAAAGACCACAGAGATACAGTACATTCAGCTTGAAGGCAGGGAATGTCCCCTCCCACTGCCATGAGTCAAGTCCAGGTGGAGCTGCTCCAGCTTACTCACTCCTCCTCACTGGAGCTTCATTTAGACTGAATTGGCTTTTATATTTTTGCTTTTGCTATGGGCTTCACTATCTTAAAGGCTGATTTATCATCTGAGTTTTGAAGAGAGAGAAGTCTTTTATCATTGGACAATTTAGAAACGCAATGCCTTTGTTATAATTCACAAAATGTTCACAACGCTTTGGGAAAAGTCACAGAGCACTCAATTGTACTTCACTGTTAACTCACTAGATGCTATTACTGTTACCTTCCCACTAATAAACCACATCCATAAGCCAGTAAATACCAGTATTTTCCAGGAGATACTTGAGGGAGCACTCAATGGCAAGGAAGAATCCATCCACCAACATATCATCAATGTAGTTAACATAAGTCTTCCAAATACTGGAGGTTGGGTCTGCTGAGAAAAGACCCAGGTTTTCCTACAAAATAAAGAAGAATGGATATAAACCATGTTTAATAATATGGGAGGACTGGTCTTATTATCATTAATGGGAATGAAAAGAACACATGGAGAAAAATTGCAGTGTTATGAAGAATTTTCTATTACAGGCAGACCTTGGAGATACTGCGGGTTTGGTTCCAGACCACTGCAATAAAGCCAATATTGCAATAAAGTCAGTCACACAAAGTTTTTGGTTTCCCAGTGCATATACAAGTTATGCTTACACTATACTTTAGTCTATTAAGTGTGCAGCACTATGTCTAAAAAAAAGAATGTTCATACCTTAATTAAAAAATACTTTATTGCTAAAAAATGCTAACCATCATCTGAGCCTTCGGCAAGTCACAATGTTTCACAATAGTATCAAAGATCACTGATCACGGGTCACCGTAAAAGTATAACAAGAATGAAAGACTTTGAAATACTGTGAGAGTTACCAAAAGGTGACAAAAAGAAAAATGGCATGAATAGACTTGTGATGCAGGGTTCAATTAAAAAAAACCAAACAGAACAATGCGATATCTGTGAATGCACAATAAAGCAAAGCACATTAAAATGAGGTATGCCTGTACATGTGTAACAAACCCATTCTGTCTAATGGGTATAACCCTTGCTTGAAAGGAACACAAAGTTAACCCATGAAGGAAATGTGGTGCCTCGTCTTCTCCCTGAGAAAGCAGGATGGGGTCAGGTCACCTTCTCAGGAGGGATGCTGATGAATGCACTGTGTGCTTCACAGATGCTGACTGATGGCTGTGGAGGAAGCTGCATCAGAGCAGAAGTCAGGGTGGGCAGAAGGAGGAACACTAACGGTAGAGCGCATTATAATTCGAGACATAAGAAATCTGGGGTTCAAGCAAGTAAAGCATTTCCTGGATAATCCTTAGAAATGAACTGGAGTGGATCCCACTCCTGGGCCTATATCTGGACAAAACTCTAATTCGAAAAGATACATGCACCCCTCTGTCCACAGCAGCACTATTTACAATAGCCAACACATGGAAACAATCTAAATGTCCGTCGACAGAGGAATGGATAAAGAAGATGTGGTACATATATACAATGGAATAATACTCAGCCATAAAAAAGGATGAAATAATGCCACCTGCAGCAACATGGATGGACCTAGAGACTGTCATACTAAGTGAAGTCAGTCAGAAAGAGAAAGACAAATACCATATGATATCACTTACATGTGGAAATCTAAAATATGACACAAATGATTATATCTATGAAACAGGAAGAGACTCACAGACATAGAGAACAGACTTGTGGCTGCCAAGGGGGAAGGGGGTGGCAGAGGGATAGATTGGGAGTTTGGGATAAACAGATGCAAGCTATTCCATATGGGATGGATGAACAGCAAGGTCCTACTGTAGAGCACAGGGAACTACAATATCCTGTAATAAACCATAATGGAAAAGAACATGAAAAAGAATATATATATTAATATATATAACTGAATCACTTTGCTGTCCAGCAGAAATTGACACAACATTGTAAATCAACTACACTTCAATAAAATAAATTTTAGAAAAGAAATGAGCCGGAGTGTTTTGTTGTTGGCATTTAATATTAACTAAAAACCTTTATCATACTGAGTGGATTAGAAAATGCACACACAGAAAGGAATACACAGGCTTTCTCTCCCTCCTTTTACATGATACAGTCGCCGACCTGGTGGTATGGCAAGTACAGATGTCCCATTTACTCATCATTTTCATCATTCAGCCTTTTTACAGCAACTTACCATTTATCTTACATCTTCAAAGAACGTGGTTACCACTTTGCAAATGTAAATTTTCTAGGTGACTCACGCTCACCCCTTTAGGAAACACTGCCATATTGTAAATCTCATGATTCTGCTTTTAAATGTCAAAACTCTAAAATTTCTAAAGTGTATTACCTATACCTTTCCTTCCTAAGTAGATTAAAGGTTTAATGAGAGTCCATCATCATGCAAATCATAACACGGTGACAATCCAGAGTTGCTCTTAGGTGTTACTAAGATGTGTATGTCTGTTTGCTTCTACAGTTTAGTTTTTATGACTGCCTTGTACAGTTGTTTTAGCTCTTTCCTACTGTCACCCTATCAATATAGCTAGCTATACCTTTCACCTCAAATCTACTACGGTACAAGGAGCAAACACGTCAGAATTTTCTGTAAACTAACAAGAAATAGCTCAAGTTTCTGATCCTAGCCGAGACAGAGGAATGAGATCGGACTTTCCCTTTTGCTACATACAGCTACAGAACAGGATACAAGAAACAATTATTTTGGGTAGTTGGATGTGATCCCTAAGAGAAGGGAAATATTCAAGGTGAGCTTCACAACTACCTGGCTTCCTACCTAGAGGCACGTTCCAAACCATGGCATAGGAAAGTGGACCTCAATTAGAGCGTCGCTCCTACTGGGCAGAAAAGACAGAAATGGGGGTTTGGGACTGCTGAGGTTGCTGAGTCCTCTTGAATCTCTGACTGAGGATTAAGCTGTACATATTTAGGACAAGATTCTGCAAGGCCTGGCAGAGAACAATTACTGGGGGCTCTAAGCTGAATGGAGTTTGTGAAGGTCATATAGTGCTGGAAGATGTTTGTGTTCTATCAGAAATAATGAAAAGACCTCACAGATAACCCAAGACTTCAATTGAGACCCCAGAAATGCAATGCTTTAGGATTAGAGCTCTATTCTAGAGCAAGGCCTCTTTAGACTCTCCCTAAAGAAGCTTAACATAAAGCTTCAAAAGGATCAAGATGACCCACCAGTGAGTTAACTGCCTGCCGAAACAAAACCACAAACTCTTTAAAGGGAAATAACATCCAGATTCTAAAGTGGCAACCAACATGACTAGAATATAATAAAAAATTACTAGACATGCAAAGAAGCAGGAAAATTTGACATTTAGCCAAGAGAGAAAATAATCACTAAGAACAGACTCAGAAAATAGCTGCCATACCAATCCTGGAATGCCTATTCCTTCGACTTATGTGACACAAAAATAAACTTCCTTCACATTAAAAAAAGGACTCAGAAAATAAAATAGATGTTGGAATTATTAGACAAGAATGTTGTAATTTGATTAACCACCCCCCCACCAATTTGGTGAAAAACAGATTTAAAACCTCACAAACTCCAAGCAGGCTGAATATAAAGAAAACTTATTTAGGCACATCGTAGTTGAATGGAAAAAAATACAAAGAATTTATTTTAAAAGAATCTATTAAAAGCAGCCTGAGAAAAATGGGGAACAAAGATACACAGTACACTGGCTTCTCATCAGAAACCTTGGAGGGTAGAAGACAATGAAATGACTTCTGAAAGGAAAATAGAACTGTCTACACTGAATTTTATATTCTGTGAAACTCCTCTTCAAAAACAAAGGTGAAATAAGGACATTTTAAGATAAACAAAAACTGAGAGACTGTGTCATCAGCAGACCTAAACTGAAAGACATACTAGAGGAAGTTCTTCTGGCTGAAGAGAAATGACCATAGACGGTAACTTAGTTCTACAGAAAGGAAAAACAAATCTGGAAATGGTGACTATGTGGGTAAATACAAAACTCTATAAATATTTTCCCCAAAGCTTTTAAAGCAAAAAATTATAATACTCTGTTGTGGGGTATATTATACACACACACATACACACACATGCACACACACTAACACTATAAAAGATGGCTGGGCGGTTTGAATTGTTGCTAGGTTCCTATATTTCATGGGAAAACTCTAAGTAGATTGTGATTGGTTCAAGAGACCTACTAAAACTTAGAACAACCACTGCAAATGTGATGCAACAAGGTAAAGCTGAAATGCCAATTGAGAAATGAAAATAGAATACTAGAAAATATACAATTAATAACAAGAAGGTGGGAAAGGAAGAGCAGAGGAACATAAAAGGGATGAAGCCAATGGAAAACAAATAGCAAAACAGTGGTGCTAAATCCAACCATATCAATAATTACGTTAAGTGTAATGACCTAAACATTTCAATTAACAGGCAAAGAAAGTTGTTAGATGTAGAAAAGTAAGTTTCTACTATATGCTGTCTATAAGAGAAGAAATTTGAATCCAAAGAAGCAAATAGGTTGGATGTGAAAGGGTGGAAAAAGACGGACAATGCAAAAAGTAGGAATAGTGAATCTGGAAGAAAAAGGCAATAGAATTATCAGAAAAAAAGACTTCAAGACAAGGGAGTATCATTAGAAATAAAAATAATTTCATAGTGATAAAATGGTCAATTCATCAGGAAGTTACAGTAATTATAAATGTGTTTGTACCTACTAACAGAGCTTCAAATACTTGATGAAAAATCTGAAAGAACTAAAGGATAAAACAGACAAATCCAAAATCATAGGTGGAGATTTTAACATTCTAGCTTCAGTAACTGGTAGAACAAATAGACCAAAAAACTGAGAAATCATAGATGATCTGAATAATACTATCAACCACTTTGAACTAATTGATATTTTATAGAACATCACACCCAACAATGGAAGAATAAACATATTGTCAATCGCACAAGGAACATCCAATAACATAGACCATATTCTAGGTCATAGAACAAGATTTGATGAATTCTAAACAACTGAAATCTTACAGAGTATTTTCTCTGCCTATAATGGAATTAAACTATATAACAATTTCATTAAGCTCTCCAGAGACGACCTAAATATGTGGAAATTAAACAACATACTTCTAAACAATCACTGAGTTAAAGAACAAATCGCAAGAGAAAAGTAATTAAAACTGAATGATAATGAAAATGAGGCAGATCAAATTTGTGATTGCAACTGAAGCACTGCTAAGAGGGAAATTTATATCATCAAATGCTTGCATTAGAAAGGAAGAAAGGCTTGAAATCAATACTCTAAGTTTCAACCCTTATAGGCTAAACAAAAAGGAGAAGCAAACTAACCCCAAATTAACTAGAAAGAAATGATAAAAAACAGAAATTAATAAGCTAGAAAACAGATAAAGAAAATTTAAAAGGTCAAAAGGACAACATTTTATTGTGTTTCAACCCACAGAAAACCCAAAGATAACAACTGTGATTCATTAGTGACTCTGTGCATGAGATCAACCCAGGAGAATTGCCCCACGGCTACTTCAGTAGGGCTGGAGCTGGTGGCCATTTACAGCTCTTTTCCCTCGTCCAGTCTTGGATGATGAGACACAAGGTTTGCCCTGATCACAACACAGGGCAGAGCCTTCCTGCATGAAGGGCAACACTGCATTTTTCCTTCTCTTTACCCAGTGCATCAGGGACACCACAGTCATCTTGCATATCTCCAGGCTCTGCAGAGCTAAGTTATAGGATGATGCTGCAGGGCCACACTAGGTTGTGTGGACAAGTTCGGGGTGGTTAGTGCAGCGGATAAATTAGAATTCTGTCTTTGGCATCTCCTTCTACCCACTAGGGGTTTGGTGCGGGATGTTAAGTCATGTGACAACTAAGTGGTGTCACTATTAAGATCGTATTAACTTTGACACACTCATACCAGAATGTGACTTCACATGCTCCCCATCCATTAGTTTTAGCTCTTCTGCTATCAGTCTTAACTTCTATCCTTGACTGCAGAAGACACAGCATCTATTGACTGTTCTAATTTCCAAATCACTTCTAGCACCCAAACACACTTCTTGATGCTTTCCCTGTACTGGTGGTATGTGTTTCTGAGAGGCTGCTTATTACCTGCACAAGGGCATGAATCTTAAAGCCAGATTCTTTGATAAGACTGTAATATTTTTCCATTCGATCATGCTGATCATCCATAGAGAGAAGGCATTCCTTTTTCCCATCTTTTCTCTTAAATATTGGCGACGCCCATGTTTTCATGATGTTTTGAACCTCTTCCACGTTGTCTTTCGTTTTCTGAACTCTTTGTTCAAGATCATGAATACTACTGGTGATCTGAATGACATAATCCCAAATGCCTGTTCCCCAAAAGAGACAGAATTAATTGAAATAGCTTACAGTGGTAGAGCGAAAGGTCTGGTTGCTATGAAACATAGGGATTTAACACCTGTGGGTTTTATAAGACTTTTCTGCACAGGTTAGTTTGTAATCCTCAGAGCCTTTTCCTTCCTAGTTGTAACAAAAAGCCACCCCTTACCATGACCCTGGTTATGGGCTTGGTTATGAGTTCTTTGAAGGTAGGGGTCACATCCCCTATATTTCCTATTCTCCTCACAGTCCTGCACATGGTGCCCTGTACATGTTAATCAATCAATGAAAGTTTATGGAACTGCGCTGGAGGATACAAGAAAAGTAAATGCATAGTTCCCTCATTTAAGATGTTTATGGTCCAGTTAAGAAAAGTAACAATGATAATGTAGTAAAAATCCTCCTCCATGGAGTGCCCAGTATATGCTGGAGACTGTGAGAGAGTTCAGGAAAATTCCCCAGAGCGTGGCAGCAAAGCTGTCTAAACCTCCCAGGCACGCAGAGGAGGCGGAAGAGGGACGCCGTTCCTCCTTGTCTTCTCTACGTCAGGCACATATCTGAGAGGACAGACTCGTGCTTCAAACCCAAATCAGATTAACCAGGGAATGAAGTGAGGTTCTACCAACTTTATTAGAATCTTGACTCCCAACCTTTTCCCCAGACCCCAGGTGGTCTCCTGTTACCTTCTGTTTTCCAGCTCAGAGTCTCCTCTGCAGCTCTCAGGCAGAGATCGATATTTTGCAGCTCTTCCTGCACTAATGGAAATTCCACCTCTAGCAGAGTTTTCATAACCTTGTTGTACCAATTTGCCATCAACTCCAATTTAGCCACAAGCTGCCGAAAGAATTCCCTGGAGGAGAACATGGCTGCTGCTGTCTCAGGGATGTGTGTCATCTGCTGGGGTTGAAGATAACTCATTTCTTTCAGCACGGAAATCAGCTGGAGGAAAGAATGGACATAAGTGGCTGTAGTTCAGTGGCAGCGAATAGCAGCCGTATCGATCAGGACTGGGAAACCCCAGGGGCCCAAGGGCCTTCTGGGTCCTTTCTCAACTTCTGCTCCTACTGGTTCCTTAAATCTTCTCTGAGAAGGAAAACTGAGTATTAGGCAAAAGGAAGATGATCAGGAAGCACCAAGGTTTACCGAATCTGTAAATCACAAACAAAGAGCAAGGAGAGGAAGACCTGAGAAAGAAGGCACCAGTGACAGCAGGGGAGGGCGCTCTGCCTTGATGCTTTTGGGCACGCGGATGATGAAAAACAGCAGGCTCCTGACAGCTGAGCCAAGTCCCGTGGAGGGGTGGTCAGGGGATGGAGGAGGATCACCTGGTCTGGGCCACCCACGTGCATGTGGAGCCTCAAATTCAGACTCCTGGTGTCCCTGCCCAATGAGCTCAGACACATAGTCACAGACACTGGCAGGGTTGAGAGGAGATGCCTGTTGTACAACTTTAATTATTAAATAGAATCATCTGAAATATCCCTTAATTTCTGTAACTCTTTGCTGGCACGTCTTTGTGCTTTGATATACTAGGAGGCTGGGAAATAGAAGTCACGCCGGCCTCTCTGAAGTTCCGGGCCAGAAGGAAAAAGCCAAGCAGATATGGTCCCTTTAAAAAACAGAGAGGCCTATGGTGGGGCTTCCAGACACCCTGTTCTTTATCCCTTGCTTGATGAAGGGACTGATATATATATAGTTACGGATGACAAAACACACACCAAGCCACAGGTTCTCCTCACACCACCCCCTCCACTGCCACCCCCCACCTCCATATCAAGGCGACTGGGCTCCCAACTCTCCTTCCAGTGGCTCTGGGCCAGCTCTTCGTTGCTGCCCAGACAACCCTACTCAGGGTTAAGACAAATGCTAATCCTTTAGCAGGGAAATGACCTTAGCTTCCGAGTTTATATTGAAATAAGCGCAAGATAGATACTAAAAATTTAAATGTAAAAAATGAAAACAAAAAATGAAAAAAATGTGGACCATTTATATAATATTGAAGTAGAGATCATTCCAAATGTACAACCTGAAAATAAAAGATAAAATTTATATGCATAAAATATCATACACATAATAAAATGCCACACTTCAACAGATAAAAATATTTGCAGCAGATTTCTTAATATCTGACAGATATTTCACAAATAGTCTGACAAATTCAGAGGAAAAGAGAGCACTTTCACTCAAAAGTGGGCAACGGATATGAATAAGCAATTCATAGGAGAAGAAAGATAAATGTCCAATGAACACATGAAAAACTTTCTACTTTACTAGTGGTCAAATAAATGCAAATTAAAACAACATTGAGATATTACATATTTTTTGGTTCAACAGGTTAGAAGTGATTTGAAGAAATGAATGATATCTTGCTGGCAGGAGAATGCCTGAGCTACATCTTTCTGAAGAACAAATTGATAAAAAACACTAAAACTCTCAAAATGTGAGCACCCTTTAGCCCAGAAATCCCCTTTCTAGGCATTTATCCCAAAGAAATATGGTACAATAATAACTAAAGATGCTTATTGCAGCATTATTTATACCATATTTTATCCAACTATAAGATGCCATTAATGGTAAGACTCAGTAGTATTTTATGTCAGAAATTTTATGTCAGTAGTATTTTATGTCAGATTCAGAAATATTTTAGTATTTCACCTAAGGAAGAAAAAAATGTGGTTTATTTAACTATAAACACATGCCATTTTCAGAGATATTAAGATATAAAAAACCCATGTGTGTCCTAGAATCAGTGAAATACAGATTGATAAAATTAGAAAATATTTAAATGCCCAACAATAGAAAATTTTAAATAATTTAAATAAATTAGTTGATATATTAAAAATTACTAAATATATATATATATATGTGTGTGTGTGTGTGTGTGTTTTTAACCCATACAATTCTTATCCTGGTCAAATCTTTGATCATGTCCCTCTAGAATGACAAATGTGTTACTGTTCATTCTTCACAGCGTAGCTGTTGCCACTTTGCTTGAGGTTGGAAGCCAAGGGATGTTCGTAGCCCTTCTCTGACTCGTTGTGTTTGTAGTCGTCTCCCCCCGACTCACATTATAATTTAGGTATATATCTCCCTCCCCTTTTCTTTTCTCACCCCTCTCCTCTTCCTCCTTTCCCTTCTATCACCTACAAACACCTGTAAAGCACCCACCATGTGCTGCACATGGAAGCAGACAGAGTCCTTGTCTTCGGAGCATATAGACGAGGGCCCATCTTCAATAATGTCTTACACCAAGGACTTAATTACTACAATTATACCATCTGGACTGCAGCCTAGTTGGTAATCCAGGTACTCAACTCTTTGGGCATTTAATATTCAATATTGCTCAAAGCGAACGTTGATAAAATTACTCCAAGGAGTTAATGAGTTCCACCACAGACTCATGTCCTGCCAAAGTGAAGAAACGAACCCTTCAACTCCCTTTGTTGACTTTTATTCTAGGGGGAATTGATGTTCTACTTAAACTGGAATTATCTCAAAAGAAACAAATATTCTGTCAGCTTAACTTTCAGCTCTTTCTACGCTACATTCCTATGGAACATGCCATCAAGACAGAACTAGGAGACTGCCTTTAGCTCGGTGTGGCCAATACCTTTCTTCAATTTTTAAGCTGAATGATGTACATCCTGATGTGGGCTTGCTTTTGGTTATAGTTTTCTCCAGCATTAAGCTTTCCATGGCTGCTACCGCCCACACCGGTCTTCTACCCTTTCTATAATTTAAAGCAGGGTTTCTCAACTCAGAACCATTGACAGTTTTGGACAAAAAACTCTTTGCTGTGGGGTGCTGTCCTGTTCATTGTAGGAAGTTTGTATCTACTTACACCATGTGCTACTGGCACCCCCTTCACGTTTGACAACCAAAAATGTCTCCATTTGGGGGATAAAATTGTCTTGGTTGAGAAACAATAATCTAGTCTCATTTCCAAATCTACTCCTTGGAGATTTATCATATGCTACCTAATGAAACTAGACTTTTGCATGTTGAGATTCTGGTTTCTAACTAGCTTGTGCGCTCATGGAAGTCGGGAACCAGGTCTTACACTTGGTTGGCCCTCTAGCATCTAGTCAGCAGCCTTCACCCGCCGTGCGTATTCAAGGTAGGCCCAGTTGACTATGGTACCAAACGGTATCACTATGGTACCAAGTGATATTTTGCAGTATTTTCTGTTATGCAAAAATCAAAGCAAATATACTGGCTGACCCTGGAGAAAAATGTGAACAGTGGACAACTTAAGAAAACACTACACCCTAAGATTTATCCCAAAAAAGAAATCCAGGGTACAAGTTCTTTTGAGCAGCTTTTGCATATTCTTATAGAAAGCCTTTTTGCCTTTGAAATCAGCAGGGTCAAATGAAACTCTTCAGAAATCAAGAGGAAGTTACTGCCATTGGACTTGCCTGTGGGCTAAAGTTGACAGTGATCTGCTTTGTCTCTGGATCACGTTTCAGAAGTGGCCGGGAAAGGTTGTACTGTGACTTCTCTGATACTGTTTGACACCAGTCCTCGTAGATTCTTGTCTCATACCTGTGAGGATCAGAGATACGGTCACCTCATAAGCACCCTCCCAGCTCCCCAATGCCTGGCAATGATTAACTGAAGATACACCTCTCTCTATATAGATATATATAACATAAATGCCATAGCCCTATATGTATATATATAACATCTCTATAGCTACCTACCTATCTAATCCAACCATCGACCTATCTATCTTTAATACATATATCTCATGAACTGAAGATGCTATTAGTGAAATACGTGAATACATTCTTAAGTCAGAGTCATTGACTCAGCCAGGCAAGTCAGCTCCTGCAGGTAACCCCTCATTTCCTAAAGGTGGCAAAGCTTAAATCAGAGGAGAGTAGAAAGAGAGACTCCATGCGATCTTTTGGGGGGATAAGGGAAGTGGTGATTAGTCTCAGTAAATGTTGGAAGAAGTTATCGGGTAAGATTTGTTCTCACGCTAATCTTCACGTAGCTCACAGACATTCACTGTTCAGTCATTACACACTGATGTGTTGGGCTTGGGAGATAAAATGATGAATAAACATCCCATGGTAAACGCAGGTAGTGGTGCAACCACGGGTCAACAGAGGACACAGCAAGTACAATCCCAGGCAGATGTACTGGGCATTAGGCTTTGAAAGGCAGAGGGAGGCGGGTGGGTGGGGGTGATAAGGAGGATGCCAGGGAGGGTCTCATGGAGGAGGGGCTGGAGTGATGCCTGACGAGTCTCAGGATGAGCAGCAGTTGGGCAGTGAGGGGAGTGAGTGCTCTGGGCAGGAGCAGCAGCCTGGACAAAGGTGGAGGTGGGGGGCAGCAGATGGTGTGCTGGGAAGAGTGCGTAGACAGTGCACCTGAGGGAGGAGAGGGCAAGGGCCGAGGCTGGAGAGAGAAGCAAAGGCCGCATCAGGGAGCACTTTTCGGGTCACAGTAAGGAGCTGGTGGGAGACACTGAGAGGCTTCCCAGACAGGGGATGTGAGGAAAGGGGATTTGGTGACAATGTGGGCACTGAGGGGCACAGGTCCAGAGCAGAGAGGCTCTTAGGAAGCCACTGCAGCAGTTCAGGCCCGAGAGGCTCTGGTCTCTGGTGAAATGTGTTTGGTGGGTGCAGAGAGGAGGGGACAGATTTGAAGCTCATATTTGGGAAGTCAAAAGGGTAGAACTTGGGTGACCTGGCAGGTGGAAGTGCCGCCAGCTAAGATGTCTCCACAATGCTAGGTGTGATCATAACTATAATCATAATCATAATGTCTACGGTGCTCCTCTTCTGAATCAGGAGAAGATTACGAGGCAAGACACAGGCTGTGACTGGACCCTGCTCCCCCAAAAGCCTGACTGCAGCTTTAAAGAAGGAACAACTATGAACCCATGTAAAATCTTCGTTCTTATGCTTTCTCTGTTAAAGGATGCAGGAAGTATTTTTTAAACTTATTGTCTCTTTGTGCAGCACCAACCGTCACTTTCTGCTTAGCGAGCAGCTGCTGAGATTTTCCATGACACTGATCTCGGGGTGCCATGAGGAGCGCCCCACTTCTAGCTCTGCTGAGTTCACGTTCCCAACAAAACTGCACTGGAAAAGTACTCATTTCCAGACTAGAGCTGCATTCCCTGGAGACCTGCTGTTTGCAACCCTGAAGCACTGTACTCACAGATATTGTGGTTATAACATAAAACACAGAGCGACACTTTACTGCCACCGAGAAATGTGCACAAACTCAGAACCGCAGAGGGCATGGTGGGGGCTCTGCATTTGCAGAATGATCCAGTCCCAGAAACTGCTTACTTTTCCAGCAATGAGAGCATTTCTTCATATTTTTGTATCATGCGCTTTCCTTCGGCAGATTCCATGCAACTACCCAAACAAAAGAGAGGAAAAAAATGACATCGAATTAGAAGAAGTGAAAATAATGATCTGAGTAACAAACTGCAGCCTAGAAAGAGGAGACTGAATAGCTTCCCCGGCAAGTTTCCAAAGGCCCCTAAATGAGCCTGCACTCTTCTTCCTGAACATCTGCCACCGGCCACTAGAGGGCATCTGCACTTTCCCAAATGCAGTCAGCGCCCAGGTGACAGGAGGACAGCCCGTCCCCGCCAGGGCTCCGCCAACCCCCCTCACCCTGGCTGAGCCAGTCTTGCGTGTGTAAAATGAAGTCCTTCAAAAACCAGGAGGGAAATTGAGACATGCAAGAAAAATTCTAGGTGTTGCAGTTTTCTGTATTTAAGAACAAAACTGTATGTAACGTTATACATTTTAACAAAAACTATATAACATTATATATGTGTATATATGTATATAACAATGCATATATAAAATAGCAATATAGATATATATACATCCCACACACATATACAAACATCGTCATATACGTAACAATATGTATGTATATATTCCCCTTCTCTCAAATCCATCTAGGGCACGTGATGAGAAATTCTGCCTCATTACTCATTGCCACGTTTGTATGAGGTTCCCTCCCGCCTCTTATGTCCCCAAACTTGAGCACACAAAACGCACATACATGCACAAAGACACACACCCGCACACACTTGTATGCTCATGTGCGCAGACACATGCTCGGAGGCTTCCCTGGGTCCATTGAGGACCACGGAGGCATCGTTGCCCACACCTGCTCCCCGGTTTTGACACTTCTTTACAGCACAAAATGAAGAGTCCAGCTCCTGGGCAAGTTGGTGAAGTATCTGTAATTTTCAGAAATCTTCACACTAACTGCGTTGGAGGATCTTGTTTGTTCTGCTAGCAAAACGAGGCAGCTTATTGCAAAGATTCTTTAAAATCCATTTGCTCTTTAAATCAACACAGGGTTTCTTCACAGGCTCCCCCGAGCTTCGAGCTTTGATTTAAGCCCTCATGCCTGCAGAGAAAGCACTGGATTTCCTGGAGTTTTCCCCAGTAGCTCGGTCCCCTTTCCTCGTGAAGGAGCAGAGGTGTCTGCAGGACAGCGAGGACAAGCCCTGACCCCAGATCTCAGTTTCTATCTGGAAAAGAAGGAGGCTAGAGGAGAGAGTGGCTTCTGCACCTCGGCTCCCGGGACTTGCCTGGGAGGCTTGAGAAGTCACAGGAATAAGTGCATCAAACTCCCTGCAGGTTCTACTTCACTTCATGGCAAGGAATCAAAACCATTTTACTAAACAATTCATAAATATATTACAGAGTATACACGAGAATGTGAATTCATTTTTAGAAAAAACGGGAACTTCCATGGGAACTGTGGAGGACGTGGTGGGGTGCCATTCAAGACACCCTCTCAGGACCACCCCCGCCTCCAATCTCCCCCGCCAGGAAGGCTGATGAAGTGCAGCTGCCTCCCTCTGAGAACAGCCTCAGCCAAACAGACAGAGCTGCCTCCTCGCCCAGGGTCAAGTCGCTCCCTGCCCCACAGCCCACTTCCACTGACTGGCTGACGTGGGGTACAAAGGCCAGGCAACCCTAAAGGGTCAGACTTCCCCACCGGATGAGCCGAAGCCTACTTGAAACTGTGCTGCAGCTCAGCTTCTCCTCTGCCCGATCCCGCCCCACTCCCTCACAGGCGCGGGTCCCAAGAGCGTCCCTGTAAATCCCTGCAGGCGTGCCTCAGCTGTGCTCCAGGGAACTGCATCAGGACAGCTCCCGCAGGCCACAATCCTAGAAGCAGCCCTGCCACCCTCCCCGCCCATTCTCGTATCTTCTCCCTCCCTCCCTGGGAGGCATGTTTGAGAAGATGGGGGCTCAGCTGGACTCCGGGCCAAGCTTCCTATGGCTGTGGGGAGGAGGGTCCCCTGGAAGAGCTCTGGGTGAGGACCCCTGAGACCCAGACACCTGTTCCAGTTCTGTCCTTGCTATCTTTGGATTCCAGGCAGGTCACCTCATTTCTATCTGCCTCAGTTTCTTCACCTGCACAACGAAAAGTTCGCTCAGACAGAGCAGACACTGCAGACGGATCTCCCACTGGGCAGGTCTGACTCACAGGCCCGTTTGTTTGATTTGTATGGAGTTTGAGGAAAAGAGGAATACTTGCTGGTTTTAAAGTAAATCTAGATTTTCGGCTTCTCTCCAACAGTAGGGAGAGTTCTCACATTGAGTCATGCTTCCTCTTGGCAACGCGGGGTGATGTGGTGCAGGCTCCCTTCAGACCACGACCTGGCTATCTTTCATTGTCTTTCTGGCCTTTGACAGTGGTTAGTCTTTTTTAAAAAAAATTGTTTCCAGTTTTATTGAGATGTAATTGATGTACAGCACTGTGTAAATTTAAGATGTAGAACATGACTTGACTTACATATACTGTAAAATGATCACCACGATACGTTTAGTTAACATCCATCATCTCATACAGATACAAGAAAAAATGAAAAACATGTTTCTTTTTCCTTGAGATGAGAACTTTCAGGATCTACTCACTTAACTTTTATATATACCATGCAGCCGTGCTAACCTACAGCCATCATGGTACTTGACATCCTCAGTATTTATCTTTTAACTGGAAGTTGGTAAATTTTGACCTTCATCCATTTCCCCCACCCTCCTCCTCAAACCTCACCCACCATAACCAGATAACCACAAATCTGATCTCTTTTACTATGAGTTTGGTTTTATTTCTTATTTCCAGATTCCAGATATAAGTGAGACCATATAGTACTTCTTTCTCTCTCTGCCTTATTTCACTTAGCATAATACACTCAAGGTCCATCCATGTTGCAAATGGAAGGATTTCCTTCTTTTTTATAGCTGAATAATATTCCATTACATATGTGATATATATATATATATATATATATATATACACACACACACACACACACACATATACATATCGCACATCTTCATCCATTCATCTGTCAATGGACGCTTAGGTTGTTTCCATGTCTTGGCCACTGTAAATAATGCTGCTGTGAACATGTTGTGTTTGCCAAAGCCAGGTGTTTTCAACAAGATGGAGTCTTTAGAAAGAGGGGTCAGAGAAAGCCTGCCCTTCCCCAGGCAGCACCCTCAACAAGGTATTGCAACAGCTCTTCTCTCGCTCTAGCAGCCCAGATGCCTCTAACTAGCTTGGCTTCCAGACTCAGCTGTGAGGCAGGCCAATAGTTTCCAAACCTGGTCACCATCGGATCATGGGGAGAGTGTGCCAAGAAAGCAGATCCCAGGCACCACCCTGCCCTGAGATCTGGATTTAGTAGGTGGGGGGTGAGGGCTGGTAATCTGCACCATTAGCAAGCACCTGGGGTTTCTAATACATGAGGCCCACACACCACGTTTCAGGAAACGCTGGGCTTCATTATTCTCCAGCAGCCTCGGTAGTAAAGAGCCGTCGTGTCAGAGGAGATGTGTGGAGGAATCCAAAGAGCTTGAAAACCCTGACTCATTTTCCCCTGGAAACGAGGACTCTGCTGGAGCAAAAGGAGCCAGCCTGTGTCCAGTAAGCCTCACCTGACATCAAGGGACCCACTCTTCAATCCAAATGTATCAATCTCATTACTGCTTGGCCAGTAGTACCTGGTTGCTATGAACTGAATGTCTGTGTCCTCCCCAAATCCATACGTTGAAGCCTAAGGTGGCGCCTTGGGCGGTGATTAGGTCACGAGGGTGGAGCACTCGTGAACGGGATGAGTGCCCATAAAAGAGACCCCAGACAGCTGCTGAGTCCCTCCTGCCACATCTGAGGACACAGTGGGAAGACAGCCAGCTGTGAGTCAGGAAGCAGGTCCTCTTCAACAGACACCAAATCTGCCAGCAGCTTGACCTTGGACTTCCCAGCCTCCAGAACTGTGAGAGAGAGATTTCTGATACTCTTAAGTCACCCTGTCTATAGTATTCTGTTACGGCAGCCTGAACGGACTAAGATACTGGCTGATTGCTGGAAATGGAAAGAAAAGAAGATGATTTCTGTGCCTCAAGTAACTGAGTTGCGTTGCTACAATACTCGAAGTCCAGAGCGGGAGCAGAAGCCTGAAACAAACCTGCCTTTCAGGAACGAGGTACTCACAGGTGTGTCATGCGTCTGAAGTGGTCGAAGGGACCCTGGATGCGCTGCCTCAGCTCCTGCGCCCAGCGGAGCCTCCCGGCCACAGCGGGCATGTTCTTATGCACCGAGGAGAAGCCTGGGGACAGGGCACAGCAGACTGAAGCGAGGCTCCAGGCCTGAGCCCCACTCTACCCGTGAACACTCCCCCACCTCCCACCACTTACTGCACCTTTTGCCTCATCCACCTCCACCTGCTCAAGTCACCCTGGGCTTACGCTGAGATGGAAATTCCCGGGACATCACCAAGTTCTGCTAAGGGGGAAGGAGGAGTGCCCTTGGGAAGAGCCCCCAACAGCAACAGAGGACCGCCGTTCCCGGCCAGCTCTGCTACTCACCGGCTTTCTGACTGCACACCTGCGACGTTCCACCCAGCTGCACAGCAGCGTCACCTGGGGCTCTTCTAGAAACACTGCTGCCTGGGCCCCATCCAAGCCGTTCAATTTGATTGGTCTGCGTGGGGCCTTGTCATCAGTATTTTTAGAAAGCACTCAGGATAATTCTAATTGTACAGTCAGGGTTAAGACACACTGCCTTGGAACCTATGTATATATACATAACTGATTCACGTTGTTATAAAGCAGAAACTAACACACAATTGTAGAGCAATTATACTCCAATAAAGATGTTAAAAAAATAAATAAATAAAAATAAAAATTAAGTTATATATTGCTTTTCTAACAAGTATGAAGTTTAGTTCACAATACCAGTATGCAATAAATGGCACATACATTTGTTCCTCTAAAGCCAATTTAATCTCTTCCAATCAGGATGGTGGAAAATTAAAATCCAGGCATTTGCAATTATACTCCAATAAAGATGTTAAAAAAAAAAAAAGACACACTGCCTTAAACAGACAACTTAATCTCTCAGGACCTTAGGTTTTTCATTTATTCATTTATTTAAATGGGGATAATATCTTCCTCGCTTAATTTCCAGGGTTTCTGTGAGAATTCAGTAAGATTATGTATGAGACAGGCCATGTGGATTACAAAGCCCTTGACCAGAGTTAGCACAGCCTGGATACTCTTACTTCAGTCCATTCAGTGGGTTTGTTTGCTTATAATCAGTTGTCAAAATCAACAATTGTAAGACTTCATTAAGAAAAAACCTCAGTTTCCAGCTTCTCTGATAAAACTGGGAAATCTGGCAACCATCAGCCCCCTTTCTAACTAACTGTAGGAGCTGAATATTGGTCTTGTCCTTTAGTTGACCATGGACCCCACCACTCTCTGATGCCTTACACTCAGCCCAGGTCCAACACTGTCATTTTCTACTTGGCTTCCATGGTAGGCAAAATTCTAAGATGACACCCAATGACCCTCACCCTTGCATGAGTCTCTTCTCTTTAAGTATAGATGGAAACCGAATGTGATGAGATATCACTCCTGTGATGATGTTACATTATATGGCAAATGGGAGATGACCCTGGGTGGGCCTGACTTAATCAGGTGAGGCCTTGAAGAGAAGAGTCTTCTCTGGTTATTGGCAGAAGGGGAAGTCAGGGATCTGAAGCATGAGAAGGATTCAACATGCCATTACTGGCTCGAAGATGGGGTGGCTATGTGGTTAGGGACAGGAGGGCTTCTAATCTCTGAGAGCAGGCCCTGGCTGACAGCCAACAAGGACACAGAGACCTCAGTCCTGCAGTCACAAGGAACTGGATTCTAGCAACAAAAATGAGCTGGGAAGTAGATTTTTTCCCCAGAGACCCCAGAGGAGAACTCGGCCCAGTTGACTGATTTCAGCCTTGAGATTCTCCGAGTGAAGAACGCAGGCACACCAAACTGGGCTGAAGACCTACACAACTGTGAGCTCAAAGATGGATGTTGTTTTAATCCACTAAGGTTGTGATAATTTGTTATGCACAACAGAAATTCAATATGCATCTGAAGGTGTCTGAGTTTTCAAAGCCTGCATCCCACTGTCAGAAGTCAGGAGGATGGTCCCTCATAAAGCTGAGGCCAACAGACTTTTCTGGGATGACTTCCTAAGTGGAAGCCATTCTTAATGACCTCACTGTGAAACCTGTTTATAGAAATAGTGGTCCTGTTACGCCATTACTTAAAAACTTTTGAAACTTTCCCGTTGCCTTTATGATGAATTCCAGATTCCCTAATACGGCACTCAGAGCACTTCATGACCTGGCTCCAAACTCGATGGCTGACCTGATCTCCCTCTATGTACCTTATTTGGCTCAGGCAGGTCCGACTGGTCACCTTCCACACCCTTTCCTGCCTTTGCATCCAAGACCATTGCCTCTTCTCCCTGGCTGTCCATCTCTCCATCTTTCAGGGTCCAGCTCAAGGCCACCATCTCCATAAATTCTTCCTCCCACCTCCAAGCCCAATTCATCTTGTTTTGCTACGGTTCTTTATAACTCTGTTCATGCCAATCGCGTTCCCTGAAGAACCACCTGTTAGGATTAATTATTCTCTCCCTTACCCTGGCCTGCCTCTGCATGCGGTGCCCACAAATTTACCTTGCATATAGCAAGGCCTCAAGAAACATTTGCAAAGCCGAACTGAACTTGTGTTTGACTTTCAAACAGACAAGACAGGTCATCCAAGAATTACAGCAACCTCGGTGGGTTCCTGCCCTTTGTCAGGCTCCTGCTGGCTCCTCCTTCCAAAAGCATGGTTCGCAAGGCACTAGAAGGGATAAGAACCTTTTCTCAGGCATGTACACATCTACTGTGGAATTGAAGTATGTTAAAGATTAATCAGTGTGGCGACACTGATTGAGGGTCAACTCACACATTACGCTGAGGTCTAAACCGACCCGAGGCAGTGGTCAGGACTTCACTGCTCCGGGTCAGGCTGCCGATCCTGCCCTAGACACAGGGAAATGCACAGTTCAGTGGACTCTTCAATCACCCAAGTCTAGAATTTCAAGCAAGAAGGCTGTGCTCTTGGAGAATGCCCTGGATTCACAGCAGATGTGTAACAGATACAGAAGCGTGGCACCCTTTCTGGTAACAGATGTCCCCCATTCAAAAGCTTACCATGCTCCACCTCCTCCTGGACATGCTGACTGTAGATCGTCCTCACGGCATCCAGGTCCTCGCTGAACATGTGGATGAGCACCAGGTATTTATCAGATGTGTCCCGTGCTACCAGTGGTCTCTCCAGGAGGCTTCCTGCTATGTCTAGCAGCTACAGAGGAGGCAGAAAAGAAGGGGAAAAGTCAGATTCAACTTTTCCAAGGTTACATTAATCTTGTATTCTGGCTTTTCCTTCATATGTCTGTCCACAAATGCAAGGGGGTCAAAAAACCGTTACTGTGCAACTAGATGGATAATTATGAATCAGCAGAATATTCATCGTCTGTCCCTCTGGTCTTTGTTTCTGAAGGAGGGATTCCTGTGTGCTGAATGACATACCAGACCCTGCCGTATTGTAAGAACCTCGGTAGAGGGTAAAACAAAGAGAAAATGAAAGATGTCAGAAAGGGTAAGCTGATGTACATCATAAGGACCTAATGCAGATATGGAGGGTGATGATGGAGAAGAAAAATGAAGCTAATAGGCTGGGTGTTGGGGAGAATCGGGAGGGCTAAAATTTGAGAGTGGGGACCAAGAAAAGAGTTTCGGGGAGCAGTTGCCCCCAGAAGGCAGTGATTGCAAGGACACTTTGCAGATGTTTCCTGCGCATCACAACTGCCCTAACCCCTTGGTGGGAGCAGCAGGATCAAAACGTGAAATGCTTTTAATCACCTCCTGGTTGCTGGACTGTGTTTCTCTGATCCTCATGCTACCCTGAGACAAGGTCGTGGAAGACTCCAGTTATATTTAGGATATAACAATACATGACTTCTAGGACCACCCAGTCCTCCAACCCCAAATCACCAGGACCTCTGGAGACAGCAGGAAGTAGCTCTCCCTCCATGGAGGCACAAGAGAGCAGGTCTCCACCAAGTTCTGGCTCACACATCCTGCTGAGAGGCACAGAGCTGTAGGCTGAGGGGCCACTGCAGCCAGCCCACATCCTCGGACTCAGGTTCTCTGACCTGGACGTACCCCTTCTGGCCATGTCCACCGAGGCACACCTAGTGGTCAAATGGTCTTACAGCAGTAACAGGGGTATCTGGACTCAGGGGTTCCTACTTCCCCAGCCTGAAAAGGCACTTCTTTGCACGAAATTATATACATTGGAAGGCTTTGTTTTGGCTGAAGGAGGAGGGAAGGGCTTTGGTTTCTTGTTGGTGGGATGGCCAGAAAGAGAAAACAAAGGAAGCAGAAGGGACCGAGTGGTTATAGTTTTCCTACAAGGTCGCACAGACTCGGTGGGTAGCCTTGTTGAGAAGAGGTGTTGGAGCCCAAAGAAGAGTCTGCTCCGTGAGAGCCCTTTGAGACTCCGGGTATAAGCAGTGTTGCTTCAGGACCTAGGCGCAAAGGGTGTGCGAAGTTGGAAAGGTCTCTTGCTGCTTCTCCTCAGAACCCTGCTCCACCACAAAATGCAAAGACTGGGGTGTTTGGAGCCCAGACAGATATTCCCTTGGCATAAATGTAGATGCTGTCATGGTGGGGATCATCAGAGGAGCAACAATAAGACCCCCGAAAGCACCTTCCTGGGCAGATGACATTTTTAAGGGAGACTGGAGACAAGTAGCAAAGACACCATGATGTCAAAGACAGAGCAACTTGAGAGTGAATGTGAGACACTTGAAGACGCCTTGAAATCCATGGTGCACAGGGATTTTTGGGGGGGGTAGGGCTGGACATCCTCAAGGCAGAAATGGGGTTCCAGCTTCACCAGTTATCTGAGTCGTAACATCCCAATTAGCCATGACAGTTAATGGCAAAAGGAATTATTTTATAGACACATATAAGCCCTTCTCTTGGAATTAAATACTTGGCGAGAGAAATTCTAAAACTCTTCCTATGTGAGTTACGGAGTAGTAGGTATTTATTAAAGAATACATAGGTATATTCTTGAATGAGTTAAATATATATATGCCCAGTGTTCTAGAACAGCATGGTTTCACACATCCTGGGTTTAAGCCTCTTCTGCAATTGTCCCACCAATCACCCAGTCTATGTTTGCACATGTTCGGTGCCTGGAAACTTACCTACAGCTCAAGGAAGTTTATTCCATCTTTAAATAGCATTAACAGAAACCTCTTTCCCCTACTTAGCTAAAATCTGCCTCCTTGTAACCTGATCAGTCCTGGTTCTAATCCTTCAGGCTCTACAGAGTAAGTGTCATCACAGTTTATGGAAGGTCTGTTCTGTTCCACTAAGTCTTCAGGTCTCACAACCCAGATCTCTCATTTCTGTGGACATTTACCTACTCATCGTCCTAAACCTCCTCCTCCTGTGCATTTGCGTACCGTCTGATCTAGGCAGCACAGGGCCAGGGCCGGCATCTTCTTACTCCAGCTTACTTGTGCTCGAGTGGTTTGCTCCAGCCTGAACCAACCTGATGGCAGCAGTTAAACAGCCACGGTGTTGCAGAGCCATGGATTTAGCATGGTGACCACAGCAGGCTTCTTCACTTTCAAAGGGTACTCTACTGATAAGGCCCAAAGAAAGCATTCCAGAAGAAACTCACTTACAAAGCATTTTTACATCATCCTGTTTGCAGAAAAGCATTAGCTGTCAACTTGAGAAGCCCAGTTCTGCACACTCCCTTGCCCTGGGACACCCACAATACTGCTCTAACAGGAACAATTCCTCTCTGCAGGAACAAAACAGTTGGAAGAGGGCGGGGGGAATAAAGCATGGGGGTGGCTCCCCCTACTTTACAAACCTTGAAGGCATGCTCCAAACCAGGGGCATCATCAAAGGCCTGAATAAAGACAGTCCCCAGTCTCCGGTCAAGGTCTTCTACTCTCTGATTAAACTCAGAGACATCATTTTCAAATTCCTGAAGAGACATCACGTAGATGTAAGAAAACATGATATTCTGAAGGCCCATCCTGCTGTGCTCTTTACTATGAACATGTGTACTCAAATCGGTTATACCACGGATTTTAACTTTCCACAGTTCACCATGGCGTGCCTTAGTGTTTATCCATGTAGATAGTTACCCTATTACTGCAGCATTTTTTTCCTAGACACTCTAGGCAAAATGGTGCAGAGAGCTGGATGTGAGGTTGGTGCGCTGTCCCTCCTGTCTGGGCCCCACCTTCCAGACCCCGAAGCCCCTTCTCTCACCTGCCAGCTCAGCAGCAACCGCCCCAGGAATGGGGCTATTCTATCATTACCCCCTACTTCCCTTCCCCCCCCGCAAGTGAAAATCCTATTTTTTTCAGTGTAAGCAAACTGATCTGGCCATTAGGAGGAAAGTAAGCTAATTAAGCTAGTATACACTATTTCTTCTAACTACACCTTAATTGCTTAAGACAGAGGCTATTGTTCCTAAGGTTGCCAAATTCAGCAAATAAAAATACAAGACACGCAGTTAAATATAATTTCAGATCAATAGTGAATTTTTTTTTATAAGCATGTCCCTTTAATAAGCATATCCCAATTATTGTATTTTATCTGGCAACCCAAAGTGTGCCCTCTTTCTTCGAATGTAGCAATTTTCAGAGAAACTTTGTTAACTCAAATCTCTCATTTGTGGAATTGTTATTTCTTATTATTGCCTTACAGTAGCTATGCATATTTTTATGAAAAGACAAAGAAAAGTAGGAAAATGTAGTAGTATTTTTCTACTTCCCAAACCCAACCATATTAGCATTGTAATATGTTTCCCTGTGCAAAGGATTTTGTTTTGCTTTGTTTTATCACACGGTAGCAAACATATGGTATAAAAATACTGCTTTGTACTCCAACTCTTTTTTTTTTACTTTAGACTAATGGAATTTTTAGAAAGTGACATTTCCTGGGTTTGGCCAACTAAGATCCCCCTAGACATTGGAAGATGCTCAGAGCAGATTCTTGCTGAATTTCTCTCTCCTTTTCCCTCAAATACTCTCAAAATTCCTTCTCCAGCAATTCAGCCATTCCCTTCTCAGGGAACTCCATTCCCTACTTCTGTACTGACTCTTTTGCTTCTTTTTGTTTCCTGCAGGCTTGGACTCACAGGTCTCAGCTCTCCTGAGCTACAGGTTAGACGTGGGCTCCTGCGTCCCGATCCTGGAAAATGCAGCTCTAGCCCTTTCCTCATCCTAAGTATCTCCTTGGGAACCAGGGTCTGAATGCAAAACTAGGCTACTGCGTCACTCACCCCTCCCCAGACCACTAATGAAATTCTGCCCAGGTGTGTCTGGCCTTCACCTAGCAGTCACTGCTCAAAGATCAAAGCTTTGGGAGCTGCAGGGCAGCCACACCCTCCACCATCATCCCATCCCCACCTCAGCATCTCTGAAACCCTGTGTATCATCAGCTTGGAGAAGTGAGCAGTTGGACGAGGCCCTCCCCTGATCTTTCTCCTGACACAAAGAATAATTAAGAGTGGTCTCTGCGGATAAACCATGGGGACCACAGAGCCAAAGAAAATGCACAGGGAAAATGCAAGTAAATACCCAGACCCTACAGGCTGCAGGCATGTGAGAAAGAGACAAACTTGAAAGTTAGCTCTTCCAAGCTCTACCATGCTTTGAGGGTCCAAGCAGTCATAGGAAGACTGTGAGAAGACCCTGTACATCTCTTGAAACTCGCTGTACATCCGCTGGGCCTGCTGGCTCAGGGCACTCCCTCTGATGCCACTAAACTCAAGCTTTCCCAATTTGTGGAGATCCAAAGCTGTCTTCAGAAGACCCTATAAAGACAATTGCAACAGAGTTAAAATAATAATGATGATGATAACAACATCAGATGACACTCAAATCAGTATGGGAAGGGCTGGAAATTATACGGGGGTGGTGGTTGCTCAGGAAAATGTGAAGCCTGATTAGTTTTGTAAGCTTATTATTAGATTGGGTTGGTATGAATAACTTTCGGTGAGACTCGATAACAGAGAGAAAATTCCGATAAATAAAATTAACATACACACACAAATCAAATTTATGCTTCAGCCTCTTTCCGTGTTCTCTAATAAATAAAATAATAACGTTATCTACATGGCTGGTGACTTTATACCTATTTAAAAAACTAATTTCAAATGGACCATGTTATGTGGTTCTAGAATGACAGGTATTTTGGAGGCTATTGACAGGAAAGCAGATCCTCCAAACAGTCCTGGGGACAAGCTCAGAGGTGGCACCAACATTCTCAGCAATGACTTCTGCTGAGAAAAGACATCTGCGGGGCGCCCTTGCCGAGCGTACACGCTGCGGTAGACCCTGTGGCCCGCTGGGTGGTGGTGGGCGATGACAACGCTGTGCTGGGACAGTAATGGTGAGAGTGAATCAAGTCAATGTGGGCACAGGATGTGGGCCAGTGCCGGGCACACAGTAAACAGGCAGTGAGTGTGCATTACTGTCACTGTTGATGTGGCAGTGTCCCAGCTGTGCTCAGGATTAAGTGACAGGTGACAATACAACCTAGAGCCTTGGGGAGGACAGGACCCTGCCCGAGTCCATCGAAGATGCTTCACCTCTGATAGGATGGAAGCCTTCAGGACACGTCTAATGCGACAGACTGTACTTACCTCTCATTAGAACCCATCGACAATCACAAAACCTTCAAACCAAGACATTCTCCCTGTTATCCCTTCCAATCTGTGTGCTTACCTCTTCAACAGGAAAGAGGGAAATTAAGGTACCTTTGTGTCATTTTGGCAAACATGTGGTGTGGACCCCTGGGAGCCGGCTCTCTACCCAGAGGAGGTTTGGAAGTAAAGAAAAGGGAACGCTGACATGAGGCTGGAAAGCCAGCAGGCCCTGGCACCATTTCAGGCAATTCGCACTGCCACTGGCCACCGCTATGGGCTGGCCCATTAGGCTAGCAGAGGGCTGCCTATCTCCTTCCTATCGCTGGGACACCGAGTCCAGCAGCAGAGACAGAGGCACTGGGAAGTGCTGAGAAGTGGCTGACCTTCCCCGTGTTGCCAGGTGGGTGCCCATCCATGCAGCCTTGGGCAGCCATCTAAGAACACTTTTTGCTCAGCTGTGTTCAGGCATGGCTGTGAGCAGGTGGCTGAAGTGGGAGAGGAGAGAAGGAGGAAGAACCAGCCAAGGGAAGGAAGACATACACCCAAACCAGGAGATCTTGCCAACGACGGGGAAATGGGGCAGTCTTTATTTAAACACACGTTCAACTTTGAAAACAGCAGTCAATTTGATTTAAATGAAATAGACTTAAATAGTCTTTCAAGTCATTCAAAAAGTGCTTAGTTGCTGTCAGTGTGATAGGAGAAACATATTTGTGCAGTGGAATGTCACCTGGGTACCCATTTTTCATAATTCTGTGGATGTCAATTTCAATTTTTAGGAAATACCCTCTAACCATTTTATTTATTTTTTAACATCTTTATCGGAGTATAATTGCTTTACAATGTTGTGTTAGTTTCTGCTGTATAACAAAGTGAATCACCTATATGTATACATATATCCCCATATCCCCTCCCTTCTAACCATTTTAAAAGGCAGATGCATCTCGATGCATTTGATTACATCGGAAAACTAGATGATGATTTTGTTATACTATTTTATTTCTCAAGAATTCTTGAAGCATGGTCCTGGGTGGTCACTGCAAGGTGTTTTATCTCCAATCTAACAGGCAAATCATAGGTATTAGAAGAATTCTTACATAATCATTCTATTTTTGGAGAAACTCTGGTCACCCAAAACAACGGATATTTACATTGCTTTACTTAACAAGCACACGATGGGCAATACATTTATTTAGGGTTCAACTCCAGGTCTTAAACCTTTCCTTACCCCACCCCCAATAAAAAGAACCTCCCACCCCACTTTTCTCCTGCACTCTCTATGCCCTTCCACTGCGTTAGCTTTCTTTAGAACTCTTATAATACTCTGGCATTATAATACACTATTTGGGATTATATCACATTGTTTATTTTCGATCCATCTTTCTCAGTAGGTTGTAAACACCCCACAGGTCTCACTGTATTTTCAGTCCCTGGAAGAGTCCCGGATGCTGAAGAAATATTTACTGAATGAATGAAGACGTGATCTTTGACCCTTGACTTAGCGACAGCACCTCCAGGAGAAGGTGACAGGGTGGTAGAAACTCTAGGAACATTGGACTCAGAGCAATTGGAGAAAATAAGGAGAATTAGACAAGAGCAGAGCATTAGAAAGCAAGGCCAAACTGTGTCTTTAAATGTTTGAAGGGCTTTGGTCAAGTGCAAGGCAGAACCTTGCATGGTCCTGCTCTGAGGGCAAAACTAAGGCAAATGAGTGAACAGGACCCAGGAGCAGATTTGGTGTCAAGCTGTAGGTTGAACTTATAAAATTTCTTATACTTGACCATTCTGACCTACAAGAAATAGCAATTTCATGTGGTTCCACTCCATAAAACAGAACGATCTCACGCTTGAAAGGCCCAACCATAGACTGGGCTGCTAAGAGAGGTAGTGAGCTCTCCATCTCTGGGTGGATTTTGGAAGTTTGACACCACGGAGGTATCGTGAAGAAGATTAGTGCATCAGGTGGGAAGTTGTCTTACCACCGTAGAAACAGATTTACAGTAATCATGGTGACTATATCTTTGATTCTTAAAATATTTAAACGTAAGCTCTTTTCTTTGTTTATTTAGAAATCCTCACAAAAAAAGGCCATTAAACCAATAAGAGATTTAAATTATATTTTTAAAATATCCATTTTTAACCATCATCGTTGTAGACACACGAAATTCATTATGCTATATACAGGCTGAAAATGGCAAGTTCAGTGGTAGGACAGAGGGCTTCATGGAAAGAGTGTAGGATAGGGCACAGATCCCTGGGTTCACACAGCCCTGGTCTGCCATTAACCAGCTGTGAGAATTAACGCAAGACATTTAATTTTTCTAAGCTTCCTTTTCCTAACCTGCAAATGGGTTAGAGTTACAGGGGAAGTGCCTTTGTACGACTTCAATAAACGGTAGGTGCTGTAATTAATTTTCATTACCCTGGTGTCATTAGATCAGGTTGGTGGCTGAGAGATTTATAATAGCTAACACACAGGCGCTCCTTTTGGAGACGGAAGTTACAAAGAGCATGAGGTCCCAGGCAGCTGGCTGGACCGGCCAGGTACTATTCTTACTAAAAACTGTGCAGCCTTTACTAGGGTGGTGAGGGCGGGTTCCATCTGTGCCGTGACCCCACAAACAGCAAGCCTCTTCTCAGGAGAGGCCGCACATCTTAAAAGAAATGCCTTCGGAATTCATTAAGGGGGAGCATAAAGCAGACATTCATAGATGAAAATCTCAAAGGTCACTGGAAAACAGTTTTCTTCACCTTCCGATGGAGGCCGACCTCATGCGGCTAATGTCCTACGTGACCGAGCGCTCAGGCCCGGCTAAAACGGAAGCAGCCCAATTAGGCCAGAATGAAAAGAGGCAGCGAAAGGGCTGGAGACTGAGGAAAGAGCAAAGGAAAAGCGCTGTAGATTAGGTCAGTTTGTTAGGTATCTGCCCGCTAATCACCGCGCATGAAGCCTCAGCAGGAAATCATCTTGTCTTCACGTGAAATCACAGCTTTACAGCAATTTCACAATGAAAGAAATGGGGGTTCTCTCCAAGCTGTTTACTTACTGCATTGTTTGAGGGAAGAAACATAAACAGGACACCTGCAGAATCTGCAATATTATGACACAAAAATGAACTCTGTGTGTGTGATGTGTCCATGTGTCGTATGCGGTGTTGTGTGCACAGTGTATGTATGTACGTGTGTGTGGTGTGACTGTGTCTGTGTCCACACAATATGTGTGAGTGTGGTGTGTGTATGTATGTGCAGTGTTGTGTGCATATGTGCAGTGTCTGTATGTATGAGTGTGGTGTGTAATGTGTGTGTATGTGTAGCGCTGTGTGCATATGTGCGGTGTGTGTGTCTCTGTGAGTGTGGTGTGTTTAGTGTGTGTGTGTGAGTGCATGCGCACTGAAGCATGGAGCAGGAAGGCAGGGTGAGGGAAGGAATCAAGAGGCAGCTGAAGACTCTCTTCCCCTTTGATTTTTGACTGTTGCTTCAAATTGCAAAGATTTTATATACTTTTGGGATTTCCTTAGTAAGGCCCTTTCATGGAATGGGAATTATAATTTTACCCAAATGACTTATTCAGCAAAAAAGACCTAGAAATCATGGGGTAAAAATAGTGTGTGCAAATGCAGGATAGAGTGTGTCAGGACAGAAGAAAACCACAAAACCAGTACGGGACCCTCAAGAGGGAGGGAGGAGGGAGGGAGGGAGGGGAAGAGACCTTTAGAATCGCTGGGAGACGGCTGAGTTTGGTGGAAAGACAGTACTTGGAACCCTGTGCCCCTGGGTACCGGGTACCAATCCCAGGTAAACCTCGCTGAGCCTGTGGCTTCGGGCAAGTTCATTTATGTGTCAAACTTAACGGTGCTCATTTGTTAAAGTAAAGGTTCTTGTATCTAGCTCTTACGAAGGGTTTAAGGCTGCAGTTCTGGCACGAGAGAGGCTCTTGAAAGATGTTAGTTCTTCCTTGATCTATTCTTCCTTTCCCTCCCAAGGGCTGGCACGCTAAGAGATTAGCTGTGTCATGGGGATGGAGAGGAGGAAGAAGAGGAGGAGGAGGACTGCGGTTTGCGGAGAAGGCAATTACTCCGTGTGCCGTTGCAGACAGACCTGCAGGAGGACAGCACCTCCGGTCAAGCAGGCCCTGCCCCCACCTTCACTTAGCAGGTGCCCAGAGGGGAAGCATCAATCTGCACAATAAAACCTTCTTGTTTCAAAGAGCAAGAGCAAAAGAGCAAAAGGAAAAAAGCCACACAAATCAGAGGGGAAAAAATGAGAGAGAACAATGGAGACTAAAAACCAGCCCTAAACAACTTAACCCTGGACACGAGCAGGCAGAGAGGGAAATGCGCTGATGTCATTTTATTAACATCTCGGGGACCACGAAGTGTACAGAACGGCAAGATGTATAAGGCCGGGTTCATGCTAATTCTTGCCGGAGAGAAGCAGATTAATCTCATTTCAAATAGGCATCCATCACAGAGATACACAGAATGTTAACTAAAGGGCAACATGAAATATGCCTGGAGCTGATCGATAAGTCTGTGTCCCACTGCACTGAGCTGAGTGGGGAAGAGATGAGGTAGCCGGGGGCCAGGGGGTGAGTCTAAGCAAATGTCTGGGAGACGAAAGATGAAAGGGGAGAAACACCAGGACAAGGGAAAGGAGCAGCCATGGGAAAAGGGAGAATCAGGTAAATGTAGGGTGTACAAAGAGCCAAGAGAAACTGAAAGAGAGAGGAAAACAGGGAAGGGGAAGGGAGACCAGCAGAAAGGGAAGGAAGAGGGAAAAGGGAGGCAGAGGGGAAATCGGTGGAGAAAAGACGTGGTGGAATTTGGCCTAAAAGCAGAGAAGTGAACCAGAGCCAGGGACCGAAAATGGAAGAGGGGAAGGAGCAGGAAGATAGAGAGCGGGTGACATTCAACTCATCTTCTAATTAAACTGGGGCAACTTCTTTTTATGCACCTGTGCCCTTGATTCAGAAGAAAAAGCAGCCCGAGAGCAGACTACTGTGAGGGTAATGACTCCAGGGAGACTGGTGGCCTAGGCTGCTTATTTTTACCGAATAAACCCAGAAGATTAGGCGGCCCAGCGTTAGGATAGCTGTCTATATGCAAAGTCCCATCATTAGCATGTGTGCAGCGCCGAGGCCACAGCCCAACAGCCTTGCAGAGCTGAGCGTTGCTTCCTGGCCTCCGGGTGAGGACCATCCTCAAGGCTGGAGAGCCCGCACACAGTAAAGGCAGTTGTCTGCCACGTTCACCCTGGCGGCCAGGGGCAGGGTGGAGCAGGAGTGTCTGTCACCTCTGGTTAAATGAGAGCAAAGGGGCTGGTGACGGAGAGGAAAGGATGGAGTGGAGGGGGAGGAGAGGGGAGGCTGCTCCTCAAAAGCCATCGTAGAAACGGCTGCGGAAAAAGGACCCATTTAGGATAAAGCTAGATATCAATTATTTATACTCTCTGTGATCCCGGTGAAGGATTTAAGGTGAGCCTTTCATAAGATCTAGCGTCTTGCTTTCTCGCTTATACATTTTGTCTGTCTCTATTCCCTCTCCCGTCTTCGTTCCCTGGAGAATTCCCACTCCAGTTTTGAAATTTATTTCCTCTTGCGCTCCCACCTTCTCAGACCTTCTCTAGGTTAGAGACCCCTCCCTTCTTGCTCCCAATAACATGCCAATTTTTCTTTTTTCATGGCACTTAATACAACTCAGTGAAATTTCCTGATTCTGTGTCTTTCCATCCCTGGATCTCCTCCATCTGTCTCTATCTTCTCCTGGGCCATGGCTACTGGTCCATGGGCTTCTTACAAGGAAAGCTGTACCCCAGCCACCATCCTACCTCCAGGTCCCAGCTCAGGGCCTGGTGCATGGTGCCTGGTGCATAGCAGTGCTAGACCGATGCTTTTTGAGCTGGAATGAACAGATTCAATCTCACTCTCTCCTATCCTCATAATCCCATGGTTTGTTCCACTTATCACAGCCTCCCCCAATATAGCCCCTCTCTTTTTCCCAAAACTCTGCTGATCATGGCTACAAACATGATTCTGATTCCTTCTCAGTCCCTCCTGCTATTGTCTTAATCTTGAACTTGACCCTGAATTTCCCAAATTAATTTTAGGACAAGTATTTATTTTATTATGCCCACTACTCTCCCTGCAAAGTTCAATCAGCAAATACAGAGCCGCAAAGTGTGAAAACACCTGTTAACCACACTAAACTCTAAAACAATCAAAAGAGAAAGCCTCATGCTTTCTCACCTTGGTCCTTTAACTTTCATATAAACTTTTAAACAACTGCCGGAGGGGAGCCACAACTTTGAGCAAAAGTCATATTTCTTTTGCACAGGGATTCATGTTAGTCTTGTAGTTTTCAGAGCAACCGTGAGGGTGGGAGAGTAGAGTTCAAAGCAGTGGCTTTGTGGGAATGGCCAGCTGCATCCGGGTCAGCTCGCTGGTATTTTGCATGAGATTTCTAGCAAGAAGATTATGGGTAATGTGAAAAACAACTGTATTTGTCGATTGATTCCTTAGGTCTTCTTTCTGAGTCTATGATCAGAATTTCCTAAACTTCTAGTACGACAGACTACCATTACATGATGATCAATCAAAATAGTTATTGAATCATGGGTTTTTCCAGCCAATGGAGGGTGGGGGGTGGGGCGACCACCATGTTGTCTTGGACCATTTCTTACTCTGTTTTTTTGTTTTTTACTTTTTCATTTTTTATTTGGTCATCCTATAGGCAGACACAAACATGGAATAAAGAAAAGAAAGGCCAAATTTTGATCTAATAATACAGCATGGGAATTGCAGATACATTATAATTCTCTTCGTGCATTCTCCATACACAAAATGTAATGAAAAGGAGAGATAAAAGAAAACTTAATTGCCATTAGGGAATAAAATAGGATTTCCACTTACATCTTGAAAGGCAGCTAGTCTTAAAAATTAATTCATTTGATAAATGTTCAAGTTTCTTCCTCACTTTTTCTTTTTTTTTTTTGAAATCTTAAATACTACACTTTTTTAAAAAATTGAAGTACAGCTGATTTACAATGTTGTGTTAGTTTCGGGTGTATAGCAAAGTGATTCAGTTATACGTATATATATATCCCTTCTTTTTCAGATTTTTTTCCATATAGGTTATTACAACATATTGAGCAGAGTTTCCTGTGCTGTACAGTAGGTCCTTGTTGATTATCTATTTTATATATAGTAGTGTGTGTATGTTCATCCCAAATTCCTAATTTATCCCTCCCCGCCGACACCTCTCCCCTTTGTTAACCACAAGTTTGTTTTCTATGTCCCTGGGTCTATTTCTGTTGAGTGAAGAAGTTCATTTGTACCATTTCTTTTAGATTCCACATGTAAATGATATCACACATTTGTCTTTCTCTGTCTGACTTACTTCACTTACTATGATCATCTCTAGGTCCTTGCATGTTGCTGCAAATGGCATGACTTCATTCTTTGTTATGGCTGTTACTTTTTGGATCCCTGGACGGCTCCCTCCTGCATGGAGCCGGGGGCCTGACAGGAACGAGGACACTCACCTGCACCATGCCCAGTCGCCCCAGGAAGCCATCCAATCGCACGAAGACCAAAGAGGACTGGAAATCCCACTCCCGGACTTCCTGGTTCTCTTTGAAATAAGAATGGAGATTCTCCCTTCTGTCCTGAAACACCCGCTTGAAGAAGCTCAAGGTGTCCACGACCACTTGCAGTTTTCTCTGACTTTCTTCCACCTCACTTCTCAGGAGGTCTTCTGGGCTGAGATAATTAGAGGCCTGGAGGGCAGACAGGTTAGTGGCACTAAGCCTGGCTGCAGGTACAGGACGGCCCACAACTCTGCCCAGCCCACAGCTCTCAACTGAGTAACTGCCCAACCAACGTTTTTCAGAAGCCTAATATAGGAAACGTCGGACCCCATCCTCAGTTCCACAGGTAGACTGGAACCTGGGTTCAAGCCATAGTCAGTGATTGCAAGTGACCAACCAGAGACAAGGAAACACAGTGAGACTTTCCTTGGGCTAGCTGGGGCTGGGCAGGTGTCCTTTCCAGGTGTTTCGTTGTGACTCATTGGCTTTCTATAGTAAATAATTCGAGTGCACAAATTCTTTGGACCAGAGGCTTGAACCTGGAAAGCTGTGAGTCTGAATCCACTGGACAGCTATCTTCACCACCACAGGGAGGGGCCAAAATAACTGGGTCCTGGTGACCTCATCCAGGCCTCATTGTAACCCAGGGCTGAAGCCAACATTTCCTTGGACTTCTGAGATAAATGAGCCAATAAGTTATCTTTTTGTTGATGCTAGTTTGGGTTGGGTTTTCTTAAGACTTTCAATCGTAAGCGTCCTGGCTGACAAACATGCAGTGATGGAACATCGCTGGTCTAGGAGTCAAACAATTAGCTTCCGGTCCTGGGTTGGGTGCCCTTTGGTGACTCAGTTAAACTCCCTGAGCTGTAGCCCTCATCGTTAAATAATAATAGTAAATTAACAAGGTTCTCCCTGCCCACCTCGCAGGGTTCATCCACAAATGACGGGGATGTCACAGCACTTTGTAGCCTTCAATGTGCTCCACAGATGTGACTTATTTTTAGTTACTCTTTAAACATGCTCATTGTTTTCTCAGGGTCCCAGCTCCTCAGAGGTAAAAGGAGGCAATTTGGGGGGGAACATCACCCAAATCTTGTTAAAGGCCTCATTCTGTTTACAGGTGCCCTCCTCAAGGTTTACGCTGCCCTGGTTGGTGCTACAGGGGTCCCTAAGGAGCACAGAGCGTGTGAGCCAAGAAGCTGTTTCTACATAGCTCACGGGCAGTGAGTTCTTAGCACCTGAGGGCATGATGTGAGCCTTGCCACACAGGATCACACTGGAGCCTCACAGCCACCCAGCAACTCTCTGAGGCAGGTCCTCTTCTTCCCACCCTTGCACAGAGGGAGATGAGGCACAGGGCAGGTGAGCGACTCACCCAGGCACACACAGCTGACAAGTAGTGATGAGGGATGTGGCACAGGGACGCCTGACTCCAGAGGCAGCGTTCTTAGCTGCTGGGCTTTGCTGCTGACCTAATACCAGGCTGTTAAGATCCTTAAGGAGGTTGAAATTTACCACCCCGACCCTGCGCCTGACCCGGGTCCTCCCAAGGATCCCAGCAGGACTGAGAACACCTTTGTGAGTTACTGGCTGTGATGATAAAACAATTCAAGTCTGAGAACACTTTGGACCCCAATTATTTCCCTGCCCTGAAAACAATGGACACTTTATTCTTCTCATGACTCAGCCATCCAGCGAGAGGTTGGGGAATCCTGGGCACAAACCTGCTGGACCAGAAGGTTGCAGATCTCTTGCAGCAGCACCATCAAGCGCCCAGGGCAGCGGTACAGCTCACATGTGGCCCAGATCAGGCAGACCACGTGCAGCAGAGGCCACAGTCGTGGCTTCACCTCGGGAAACTCCAGGCTCTCGAGCGTTTCCAGGTGGCGGTGCAGCGGCACCAGGTGCGTGTGGATGTCCCGCGCCTCCATCAGAGCTGGAAGGAATTGGAGACGATGGTCACCTTCCTGGCTTGAGGCTCACACCCACGGAGCGGAGCCCTGGGTCCTGGGAGTGAAGGATCTGCAAAGCAATGGCTGCGATCTCTTCCTGCCCTAAGGGAGCAGAGAGGGCTGGTCCCTGAAAACTTTCTAGTTCTTATGAGGAAACATTGAAAACAGAAGAGCCTGGGCAGCTGGGATAGTGGTCTGAGGAGGCTCTCTTACAAAACTCCTGTATCTGGACCTCTTCCTGGCCCTCCCAGCCCCAGTCTGGTGCTCTGCGTGTAGAAGATGCTCAGTAACTGTTTGCTGTTTCCTTTGCTGCTGTCACCTCCAAGGCAATACAAGACAGATGACAGAGGACAGGTTTCTGAGTCAGAGAGATCCGCCTTCAAATGCTGATACATCAAATGTATGACCTTGGGTATGTTTAACCTTTTTGAACCTCAACAACAGGCTGAACAGTAACTAATTTAAAGGTTTCTCACGAAGGTCTGGGGGCAGCACACACAGAATCTTCATACACAGCTAGCTCAGTGCCTGGACCAAAGCAGGCGTTCCATACATGGTAATGTCTCTGATAAACATTTGCTAATAAAGAATCCCATGAAGCTCTTACGGAGGAGAAGTCACAGGGAATACAGAAATAGCCCAGGCTGATTATGGAAAGGTTCTGCTGGTATTCAAAGCCGGGAAATCTCCTGCCATTTCCTTTGAATGCAGGCAAGGAAAGAGAGCGGCTTCCACCAGCCATCCTGTGGTGGCTGAGAGGGGAAACTAGGAAAACCAGTAGCTCTGGGCACTAATTCTGCAGAGCCACTTACAGGGAATGTAAAAGTCCACTGAACAAACTGAACAGGAAGGGAGGGTTTATAAAGGCTGGTTCTTTCCTGGGCAGATAACCAGGCACTGTCATGTGACAGCAAATGGTCTTGGGTTATATTATGTGGATGAAGTTCTGCATTCATTCTAAAGGAAACTCCAAATATATACTACTGTATTTAGTAAGCAGTTTCAATATGCCAGGCACTGTCCAACTCACGAGACATATACCAACTCATAGAAAACCCTGTGAGGTAACTTTACTACTCCACTTTATAAGGAAAGACATTAAGACCTAAATAACTTGCCTAGACTGTGAATCGGCCACCCCTGCCCAGCTGAGTAAAAGGAAGATTATACCCCAAGTTTATCATGTTGAAGCCCCGGCCTGATGGCTGTAGGGCTCACTACACACAGGAGTTTGAGAGGTGTACTTTATATCCCAAATGGACGTGTGGGAAGGACTATGTGAATCCAATTTTTGAAAGTCAGATGTCATGGTAAATTGATTAGAGCAGCGATTCTTAAATGGGGGAGCTGATGGGAGTATCAGAACCACTGTGGGGTGGGGGGGGTGTCAGAATCCAACAGCCACTCCAATGAGCACACGCTCGGGCTTTCACATGGGCCTCGAGGGAAGAGAAACTGAGACCATTGTGCCAGAGGAGCTTCCTTTTTATGTTATATTTTTTAATAAGCAAAATCTCCTTTAATCATACAAATAGGCACGCCCCTGATTTTTAAGAGCTCAACGTTTGAGGGCCAGCTCATCTATTCCAGGGTGCAATCACCTTGGCTCACAAGCCAAATGAAGACAGAGATGAACAAAGTTAGGCGCACAGCTTTTAAAAAATGCAAATATAGGGACTTCCCTGGAGGTCCAGTGGTTAGGACTCCGCGCTTCGATTGCAGGGGGCCTAGGTTCAATCCCTGGCTGGGGACCTAAGATCCCATAAGCCACACAGCACGACCAGAACAAAACAAAACAAAACAAAATTCAAACATAAACCCCAGTTGCACAGGGATATCTGTGGTTTGCTGATAAATCTTTAACAGTAAGCCCTTCTGGGACAAAAGGCTTGATCTCAAAAGTCTTTAGCATTTGCCAGTTTCTGGGGTGTAAATACTCCCAATCTTCCCACCATGTCTGATCTCAAGCTACTAACTTGACGTCACTGAGTGCTAGGGAGGGCGCTTTGAAAAGGGCTGCATACAGTGGGCTCTCTTGAGAAACTGTGAGCCAGTCCACATCAGCTCCAGAGAACCCCTGGCCTTTACTTCTCTCCACACACATCCGCCTACAAATATCCTGGACTGGCAACTGGGCCATACCGTGCCGACCCCGTTCCCTAGTGGCCAGAGGCGAGAACTCCCCACTTCGTCTTTACTGCCCTGGTCCTTTCCCCTCCAGGGTATCTTTACTTCCTGTTTCCAAGGTTCTTTGTTGCCCAGTCAATTCCACTTCAGACAATCTTGCTCCCACACATTTTCCTACATCCTTTTAACCTCCTTTTTTTTTTTTTTTTTTTTTTTGCAGTACGCGGGCCTCTCACTGTT
>NC_041227.1:86538170-86660319 GCF_002837175.3 Physeter macrocephalus
TCCGCGGCATGTGGGATCTTCCCGGACCGGGGCACGAACCCGTGTCCCCTGCATCGGCAGGCGGACTCTCAACCACTGCACCACCAGGGAAGCCCCTAACTTCCTTCTTTACTTCCCACATGCCCACTAATCCAGGACTATCTCTTTTCCTCTCCTTCTCTTCCATCCATCTGTAAGCCAAAGAACTATCCTGACTGTGACTGATAAGAACAATGCACATAGTATATCTGTGCAGAATAAAGACAGATGCTCTGAAATAAGAAAATCAGTTGCAAGCTTCTAAAATATTTTTATTCTCCATAGACCTCACCAATATTTCTGACCAAGTCTCTACCTGGCAACTCTAATCAAAATTTCTTTTCTTCCATCATCAGGATTGAGTTATATACTTCAAGGATTTCTATTTTTACAGTGGTGTTTCTCTGGGACTCTTACGATGATATTGTTTTTTCTAACTTCTTTTCATTGCTGTCCTATACTCTTCTGCAAACAACTTTTAGAAGCTGGCCTGGGGAACCAAATCTTTTATAACTATTAATCAATGTGAATGATTGTACTCTATTAACCTATTAATGTGAAAAATATATTTGGGGCTCTAAATAACCAACTCATAAATATACTTTTACTATATGTTTTATTTCAGAGCCTCAAATTTCAGTCCTTTGCATAGCTCCTCTGTGATATTTGTCATGACTGCCTACAACCTGTAGTATTACTTCATACTTTTCTCTAAATTGACTCTCATTTTAGCCTAAATAAAATCATATAAAATAAAAACTTTAAATCTCTACTATAAATGGAAAACTTGTATCATGTGCCAAAAAAAGTTACCCGTTAGCACATTTTAAAATACACCTGTCCATACATCTCCCACAACCATCTCTCACACCAGCAGTGGTACACATATCACTTTTGGGGACACTATCTCATTTGAATTGGAGTATAAATTGGGAATAACAGTTGATTCCTCTGGCACACAAAATCTCTCAGAAAAGCAATAAACTGAGACCCCAACAGGGACCCCATTCCAAGCCAGCTCTAGATGCTGGCAGAGCAGCCTCCGGGATGAGATTTTAGGGCCCGGAAGGACCTCAAAGACGAGCTACTTAAGCCAGTTCTTCTCTGTTATAAAGCGCATGTCAGAAACTCCACCAGTGGAAGTTTCATTCCTTTATCTGAGTGGTTTCCAAACCCTATGGGAGAAGGTGGGACAGGGGATCCACCGATGGGCTCTGGACACAGGACACTCCCTCTTTAGCAGAGCAAATACACCTTGGCAAGTTTTAAATTTTGGACTCACATAGGAGATTGCATTGAAGGAAAGTTCTGATAGAGAAAAAGTGTTTGAAAATCACTGCTTGGGTTAAGCTTAAATTATATGAAATTGCAAACACCTTTAAAAGCACATTCTGACCTACAATACTGAAGAGCTGGGAGGAGTTGTGATAGGAGAAAAGGAAAGAAGCAAAGTGCACTGATGAGGAGAGAGGGAGCTCTAAAAAATTTTACCTCCTTCTAATTATAGACTTTGCTGGATTTGCAGTTTTGACAAGGGCCGATCTTGTCTGGTGCTCAGATGGCCAGGAAATTGCAGTCCCATCTGACAGTAGGCGCAAAAAAGGCAGAATGGAGCTAGAAACGGAACAGAGACTTCCCGAAGAGCCAGGAGGTGGAAGGAGGTAAAGTGCAGAGATGAGGGATCACAAAGCGCATTTGCCAGTGCGGTACAGTCAGTAAGGAACTTCCACCTACCCCACCTTACAGCACCCCAGGGAAGCAGGCGGGAAGTGTGTGCGCTGTTCCATGGCACACTCGAAAGCTCAGAGAGGTGAGGTGACTCTGTCAAGGGCACAAAGCACTGGAAATGCAGACAGAGCAGAGGGCAGCTGCTTCCCTGCCTCTACATTTGGCCTTCTTGCCTCTGTGCTAGACTGTCTCAGGTTGGAGGCTATAAGGACTGGAAGCTGCTGAGATCAGAGAGGAAGATAATTCAGCATAAATACGAGATTTGAGTCAATTTATGAAAATACTTGTGGGTCCTCACCTGCTACAACATCTCTGAACATGGCTTGGAAAGCTGGGAAGTAGCTGCTCTGAAGCTTGTCCAGAAGCCCCGCCATGCCCCTCACCTTTATCGTTCTCAGTTGATTATAAATGTATTCCAGATCCTCAGACCTGCAGCACCAGGAGAAGAGTGAATCCAGGTGAACATCAGGAAACACAAGTCACGCTGCAATGACCCACCCTCAGATAGAGAGAGGAAGCCTGCCTCACGGTGCTTCCGCAGAGGCCTCTGTTCCCAGAACAGTGAGGGCCAAAGCCTGAGTCTGGAACACAGGTTCAAAGGGGCAGCTCCAGGAGGTAGCAGCAGGGAACACTGCTATGACCATCTGGTGGCTCAAAAGCTTGGCAGCTGGAGGTCACTGGCTCTTGCAGGAAGGTTTGGGGTGGGGTGAGAGAGGTGTCAGGGCAAGGCTGCTGGAGGAGGGCCCCGCAGTAGGTCAGCAGAATGGTCAGAAACCAGGCAAGTGGATGGAGCATCTCAGCACAGGGTGCAAGTGGGACTGGAGCACTACAGGCATGCCTGGTCACATGACATGCCAGGACAGGGACGCCTGCCTCAAACATCTGTCTGTCTCCTTTTGAGTAAAAGATTAATCAGCACAATGATAAATAGGAGCAGGGAAATGGGGAGGAAGCGGGGAATGAGCAAGAGCCATAATTAGGTCTTTCTGGAACCTGTGGGGCTAAGACACAGTGGACCATGGACTGGTGACCGCCTGGAACCTAGGAGACGCCGTTCAGGGGTGAACTGCCAAAACCCCTCTCTTTCTCCAGATCCTACAAAAAATGTGTGCATACTGACTGTCCAAGGAGAAGGGAGTGGAGAGTAGAAAATATGAAAGAGAGTTAATAAATTTTACATGTAATTGAAAGAGACTTTGAAGAAATGCCAGAAGATACACTGACAGTAGCTCAAGAAACGAGGCATGACTATTGAACCTTGGGGAAAGTGTCACCTCCCAGTGCACAGAAGAACTGCATTGACCCAAATGACACCGAGCTGTCTGCTCCAGGGGTGATGAGATGCCGAGCTGTCTGCTCCAGGGGTGGTGAGAGATGCCTGGGGTGGGACCAGCCTCAGTGGCTGCCTCCCCCAGCCCGTTATCCTCTGAGAGACATCTGCTCCCCAGGGTTTGAGCCTGTGCCTACCTGCTCTTCCAGAACTCCAGCTCCACCTGAGGGGTGGGATTCTCCCCCTGTAGGAGAGGCTGGGAAGACTCCCTCTTGAGCACCACCTGGACTTGATGGCTCCACTGGATCACCGCAGACTCAATGGCATACATGACTGACTTATCCATAGAATCCAAGCTGTGAAAGACACAACAAATCTCCTGGGACACTGGAAACAGCTTAACTCTGGGTGTCCCCCAAAACAGAATCCCAAATCTTTTAAAAACAGGTGGGAAATTCCATTTAGTCCAAGCACTCTTAACTTTTGTTGGATAACAGGCTCTAACGAGTAGTCAGTGAAAAGTACAGATCTTCTCCTCAGACAAGCTGCTTATGCACGTGTGTATACAGTTATTCATACCCAATTATTCAAGATTCAGAGGCTCGCCAATATTCTGAAGGCTAGTTTAAGAACCCCGAATCCTATCAAGTCTTTTTGTCAGTGCAGGAATACATTGGACAGAAAACATACAAATGGTCACCCAACCCTTGCTTGAGTCCCACCAATGCCAGCCAGCTCCCTACTTGACAAGGCAGCCCATTCCTCAGATCAGCTCTCCCTGGGAGACAGTTTGTCTCTACTTTGAACCACGTCTATCGCCCTGCCAGTCCCTCATTTGGTCTTAGTTCTGACCTCTGCAGTAAGAGGAAATAAGTTACTTTCTCCTCCACAAGGCAAGCTATCAGACATCCAAACATTACTATCCTTTGTCCACACTTTTCTAATGAAGAATGCAATTCCCATGCATTCCCCCCATACACCTTTTAAATAAACTAACTAACTAAGGATGTTTGGAAGGGATTAAAAATCAAAAATACATTTGGGTTGCCTTTTCACAAAGTCTGAACTGACAACAGTTCATGCCAGGAACCCAGGACATGGGTGACAAAGAAAGAGAATCTGTCATTTGCATTTTCATGCCAGAAACCTACCTTCACTTAATTTAATTTAATTCATATTTGCTGAGCAATGATATGGCACAAGTGATTATGGATGGTATTAAAGGGAGAAGATACTCACCTCCCTGAAATATGATCCAGCCTTTTGGGAAATTATCAAATGTGAACAAAGGGAGACAAACTCAGTAATGATTATATACACACAGAGTGAATGTTATTATGTTAAAAAAGAAAAGGGGCTTCCCGGGTGGCGCGGTGGTTGCGCGTCCGCCTGCCAATGCAGGGGAACCGGGTTCGCGCCCCGGTCTGGGAGGATCCCGCGTGCCGCGGAGCGGCTGGGCCCGTGGGCCGTGGCCGCTGGGCCTGCGCGTCCGGAGCCTGCGCTCCGCAACGGGAGAGGCCGCGGCAGAGGGAGGCCCGCATACCACAAAAAAAAAAAAAAAAAAACAAAAAAAAACAAAAAAAAAAAAAGAAAAGGAATAGGAAAAGGGTCATTTGAATTTATCTATTTTGAAAATTGTATCTTTTTATTAAACCATAGTTAGGTTTTACAGTTAACCGGGAAATTGCTTCAAATTATATATGTAGCAAATTACTTCCAAGAGCAAAAACTCATTATAAAGTACATTGCTATCCCATGCATTACTTATTCTTCAGATAAAATCATGGGCCCTGAATACACAATGATGACATAATACATTTGGAGACTCCCAGTAATATGGCAGACCGAGCACATGTAGGAAGATGGCCTGTTGCCACAAACATATAGAAATGCTGGATAGAAGATGATTAAAAAATAGCATTTAGGTATATAGCCTGGCTTGAATGAAAAAGAAAAGAATCCCCACAGGACAGAAGCAAACCTGGAGTGGTAAGTGGAAGCTGACAGTCGGTATCACTCGTACATGGAGAAGAGGATGAGGCTTTAATGTCTTCCCAGGCACAGGAGGCATGCACCTCAAGCCTCAACAAAGCCAGATTTGTTTCTGTTTGGAAAAAAATCGCCAGGACCTGAAAAAAGTCTCCAGCTGCTGGGGGAGGATGGTCTGGACAGTGACAGTGTGTGCTGGGTAAATGCTGGGAAGAGGCGTGCTGTCTCCCAGACCGGACCTGGGTCTTTGCCAATGATGAGACACTGTCCTGATAAGCGAAACACTGAAATCAGCGTGGCTACTCTCAGCCCTGAAATAGTTCTGAGCAGAAAAAAGGCCATGTTGCGTGATAGCCTTAAAAGACGTCGGGCAGACAGATTGGGGCAAGGGTAGTCATCAGCACAAAACATACAGTCTGAGGATGCTGGCAAACAGTGGGCTTGTGTGCAGAACAGAGATATGCAGAGTCAGGAACAGAAAAGTCGTAAAGAAAACACTCAGATAAACCAGCATCTCCCATATCTCTGAGGCCCATATGGCCAGCCTGGTGGTACTTACGCGGTCTCACTTTCAGAATCCACAAACCCCATTTTTTCTGAGCCGACTGGAAGAGGCAGCAAAGTTTTCCCCTTCGCTTGCTCAAGGAGAACCAAGAGGTCACACTGGAGGCTGTGGGCGTGTCGCTGGACATCTTGACAAACCGCGTGGGGCCAGTCTAGGTGATTCTTCTCATTGGCCAGTACGGGGATGACAACCTGGGGCAGACGTGCACAGAAGAGAAAGGCAGGCAACTTCTGAAGCCCTAAAGACTATTCTGAGAAAGGTCGAGAGAGCTACGTACAACCTTTTGCAGGTCCCTGTTCTGTAAGACCTAATTATTAGTAACCAACATTATGTACTGCCTTGGCATCTGGTAAAATCGGGAGGGCCTCGAAGAGCCTATCCCCAGGTTTCCCTGCCCACTCTGCTCCTGCCACTAAGGCCCCGAGTCCAGCAGCCCTGCTTATCAAGGGGACAGGCACGGCCGCTGCCCATCCCTGAGGAGTGGGCTTCAGTTCCAGCCAGCGGAATCTTCACGCAAGCCGATCCCATCCTCCCACAGGAACCAGTGGGCACCACACCCTCTCGATAGGACAAAGCTTGCCTCCCACAGCCCCTGTTCATTTGCTCTGTTCCCGCGCGCAAGCCCCCGTGTGGCCCTGCCTGGCACAGCACCTCCCTCCTCTGGACGGTGAGTATCTGTGCTAATAACCGGTGGGCAGTCTCATCTGTCCAGTGTTACGTGTACGGTCATCCCACGAACCCTAGGGCAGGAATCCCTTCCTCATCAACGGGTGAAACTGTCACAAAGGCCAAGAGGAAAAAAACAGGCCAGATGCAGGTGAGCGTGACCCTCTGTCTACAGGTGGCCTGAGAGGGCATTTAAAGAAGCCAGCCAAGGCGAGGATGCTGACTCACTCTGTAGGGTGAACCTGAGCTGGATCTGGTCACTGAACATGATCCTCTGCTCTTAGTACTCATCTCCAGATCCAGAGGTAGATACATGTGAGCAAATCTGAGCCAGTAAGAGTCAGGCCAAAGTCTTTCATCTGGACATTCTGAGGAAGAGAAGCTTTCTCTTTCTACGAGTCTGGAACAATTGGTGGCCAACTTGCTACCATATGGAGCCTTCGAATACGGTCAATATGGGGAAGAGAGAGTTTATAGATGGAGGAAAAACCAAGTCCTATGACATCATTTGAGCTCCTGCATCAGGCTGCTCTTGAACTTTCTGAGCTGATTTAAATTGAGGTTTCTACCATTAGCAACTTAAAAAGTTGTAATTCATGCAACTCACTAGGAACCTCTCCCTGTCAAAATTCACAACTAATAGAAAGGGAATACTAGAAAGAAAAACAGATGATCAGGAAATGTGATAAGGAGCTGCCTAGCAAAGAGTGAAAGGAAAACACAGACTTAAATGGTTGGTTGGTTTCCATAAACAACCAATGAGTCCATGTGGCTATGAGATAGAAGGCCTGGACCCAGCATATGAAGCCAAGAGAATGATCCTTGCCTGGTCTGTCTGGAAGCAATCACTGAACTGAGAACTTACAACAGCAGGTGAACAGGGGGTGCCGAGAGATAAAATGTCACAAATTGAGCTCTACTCACATTCATGTTAAGAAAGGACCCCCTGGACCCATGGCAGGAGGCCTAACAGGGCAGAGGGGATGAACAAGAATTTTTCTAGCATCTAAAAGGCAGGAACTGTATCTTATACCCACAGTCCTCCCTAGGGTCTGGCATACAGGAAGCACTCAATAGAGGTTCAGAGAATAACTGAAATACATGCTGTCTGAAGAAAAAGTGGTAGGTGGGCTTGGGTGCATTTTGGAGGGCTTTCAGTGATAGAAAAATAGTGAATATGAACTTTCTATGAAATGAATATTCTCAATGAATATTTATCAAGTCTACCACATGCTAGCAGTGTTCTAGGTGCTTGGAAGGTACATCAGTGAACAAAACAGACGAAGATTCCTGACTTCATGAAGTTTATATTCTAGGGAAGAGAAAGTCAATAAACCATAAGTTCTGTGAAAAATAATGAAACAGGTAGGCTGGAAGTGATGTAATCGTAAATAGAGTGATTGGTGCAGATCTCATGGAGAAGGTAACATTTGAACAAAGACTGGGGAGGATAGGGAGAGTGTTGTGCAGACCCTTGGGGGAAGTATATTGACGGTAAAAGGAACAGCCAGTGCAAAGGCCCTGAGGTGGGAGCATGCCTGGTGTGATCAAGGAGCAGTGTGGAGGTCAGTGAAACTGGGACAGGATTGGCAAGAAGAGTAGGGGTGAGTAAAAGGGGTCAGATCACATGCAGCCCTGCCTGTGGGACTTTGATTTTTACTCTGAGGAATGTAAATCCTTGAAGGGTTTTGAGCAAAGGACCAACATGGTCTGACATCTTTTTTAATAGGATGGCTCCAGCTACTGTGTTGAGAATAGACTCTCGGGGGCAAAAGTGGAAAAAGAGATTGGCTAGCAAGTTATTGCTATAATACAGAAGAGAGTGGCGTGGCACAGGGCAGAGTAGAGGAGATAGTAAGAAATGGTCCAATTCTACATAAATTTGGAAGGCTCAGCCAAAATGATTTCTTAATGGATTAGTCGTGTGAGTAAAAAGGAGTCAGGATGATTCCAAGGTTTGGGACTTGTGCAACAGGAAGAAGGGGACCGCCCTAGCTGACGCGGGGAAGAGTAACGGTGGAGTTAAGTTCTTGTGGGAAGAACTGGGAGTAGGTTCTCGGACACGTTAGAATTGGAAAAATCTCCTGAACCTCTACGTGGGGACACTGAACAGGCAGTCGGATTTGGTAACCGGGAGCTCAGAGAAGAAAAGTCTGGAGGTAACAAGTCTGGTAGATGTAGATGAGATGATTCATAAAATTCTGAAAGGGAACGAGTGCCCCCCAAGGAACTGAGTATATACAGAGAAGATACCCAAGGAATGAGCCCAAGGGCTCTCCAATGTTAGCAAGTTAGCAAGAAGCGGGGGTGGTACCAACAGGGGAAACAGAGGAAATGGCGATGGTGAGAGGAGGAAACCAGAAGACTGGTGACCTGAAAGCCAAGTGAAGAAAGTGCTTCCAGGAGGACAGGGTCATCATGAGCTGTGCCAAAGGCTGCTCACAGGTCAAGCAGGAAAAAGACTGAAACATGGCCATGTGATTCAGACAAGTAGAGGTCACTGGCGACGCTGACAACTCTTTCTTTTCCACGCAATATGGGGGTAAGAGCCTGACGAGTGAGGAAAAGGATAGGACACAGCAAGACTAGACATGCAGTCTAGACATTTTTGCTCAGCTTCACGAGGGCGGGTATACAGTAGGCAGGGAGTTGGAGTTCACCAGATTTATGGTTTTGCCGAAGACGTACGACAAAGCAAGACAGAGGCCGTGATGATAATGATGGAGCACTTGAGCTGGGTAAGGGGGGAAGGATGTGGGTGTGGAGGATGGACAGAGGGCAGGCGGCAGGATCAACGGACTGCAGGTCCTAGCATGGTCACAGGCTTGTGGTAGGGGGTTGCTGGGGAGAGTGAGCCAGAAAGACAGGAGTAGGGTCAGAGAAAGAGGTGCCTGGAATTGGATCACCAGGGCGTGGTCTGGTAATGCAAGGACTGGGAGCAGCATGGGAAGGGGTGGTTAAGATAGGAAGGGCGACAAGGTCAGCGGAGGAGGAAGGTTCAAGGGGCCCAGAGGCCGGGTTAATCAAGGATCACTTATGTGTCTATTGAAAGAGCCACGTGTTAAGATGGGAGCAACGCTGGGGTAAAGTCACAGTGAGCAGAAGCCCAATCGTGGGGAAATGAGGGCGGTGCTATCAATTTATGACACAGCAATGGGGGGAGACGGTGGCTTTGTCTAAAGGCATCAGATTCAAACTGGACTGTTTTCTCCTTGAATCGAGAAGGAGCAAAGAGGAGCAAGGATGCCTGTCCCACCTCAGAGGTAGAAAGGCTGAGTCTTTGGGGAGAGATGAGTTTGGGTTAGAGCAAAGTGACAAGGGTGGGTGACAGGAAGTGAGGAAGCTTTTAAGGGGGATGTAGAGTCACAGTAATTCTTGTCCTTTAGGGAAAACCTACAACTAATGTTAACAGAGAACCAACCTGACTCCACGTTGTATCTATTCCTTTAGCTCTAACCCTTGTGCTTTGTTTCCTGTCTTAATCACGCTGGCTCTGCATCTTTGTAAAAGGATGTTGCCTAGAACCTGAAACACACATTACAGCCTATTCCAAAGGTTTTGCCTCCCAGGCTTGACCTTTAAAGGTGTCAACAAAAAGTTGCAGAACAGAGAATAACAATTGTCCTGTTGGAGGTTTACATGGTGACCAGACCTTTGTGAACAGCTGCAAGAACAAAGGATTCAAGCGCCAACAAGTTTGTAATACCAGCCGCACCTCCTCCCCCCTTTAGTACAAAAGAAGCTTGAATTCTACCTCAGGGAAGATGGTTCTACCAGCCCACCATCTTCTTGGGCTGCTGGCTTTCCGATTAAAGCCACTGTTCTTTGCCCCAACACCTCCTCTCTCGATTTATCAGCCTGCCATGCGACGAGCACTACAGGCTTGGACTCAGTGATGCTAACACACTCTATTCCAAGCGTCCTGATCGGTTATTTTAAATTTCACAAGCCTGCAAGGTGCTTCGATCCTGACAGAGGTGAGCTAGCGTGCTCACACCATCCCCACCGAACGCGACAGAACCAGCACTGGAACGCGCGCGGGTCCCCCAGACTCCAAATCCCATGCTCCTCTCACGGGGAAAAGGACCCACACTTTTACCGGAAACAAACCTACAGCCTCCCTTTTTCTGCCCTCAACAACCCATCCACCTACGCCCACCGCTGCACTTGCTTAAAGGAAACTAAGGCATAGGCTGTGGAAACGGCAAGGAAGGAAAACCGCAGTACCTGAGAGAATCGGAATGGTCCAAGATGGCGACAGGGCAGGCACGCGCAGAGGCGTCGCGACGCTCGAGGAGAGGCGCTCCCGGCGCACGCACGGAGGCTCTGCGCATGCCCGCCCCTCCTGCCCCGCCCCGCCCTTGCTGTTCACCCGGCTCTGTACAAGGCACCCCTCTCCTCACCTGGGGAGAAGGTGGCGTTTTCAGAGCAGGAGCTTCCCCTTTCTCCATTCCTTGATTAAAGAATAAAGTTTCTGCTCTGCTGGACCTGGTTTCCTTCATTTGGCACCAGCTGGCATTGGGCAACAGAAGGACCCATTTGGGGGTCCACCCGACTGGACACCTGATTAGAAAGGGTGGGTGACACTCCCTCTCCAAAACCCCAAACTTCAAAACAGCATCCAAGTTCCAGAGCTCTAGGAAAAGGAACCTGGCAGCAGTGAATGAAGGGACTGGGAGGAAGAAGAAAGGGAGCAGGAGGGCTGGTTTCTAAATTCTGTCAATTCTCCCTTGGAAACATTTCCTGGATGCATTTGCTTTTTACTTTGTGCCAGTGTAATGGGACAGAAAAGTTAAAATTTATAGCTTCATTCCTTCGTTAATGTCACCCCCCCACACCCCTCCCCCGCCAACAAATACTTTTCTCATCCAGGTGGGATATTTTGGCTTTAGTACCGCTTTACGGGGAGGTGTTAGGACCAGGGGAGCACGCAGCCAGGGGCTGATCCATGAGTGGGAGGGGAGCAGGGCCCTGAAGTGGCTCCGGATCAGCTTCAGGGGGTGTGAAAAAAGCGGATGGGACGGCAGTGGTTGCATGGCCCAAGAATTGCTGTTAGAGGTTTTGAGAAACGCAAGTAAAGGCCTCGAGGTATTTTAAAAATAAATTGTTTTATTTTATTTATTTATTTATTATTTTATTATTAGATTTTTAAAACAGACAACACATTTACGTGGTGCAAATTTTTAAAGTACAAAAGCATGACAGTAGAAAGGAAGTCTTCTACCTACCCCTGTACCTCCCTGAGTCGCCCAGTTCCTTGGGCCTGTGGATTACTCTGTAAATGAATGTTTTTCCTCCCTCCCTCCTTTCTTTTTTTTAGCAGAAACGGTAACATACTACACGTACAATTCTAAACCTTTAAAAAAAATTATCTTAAATTGCAGCATTATCCACAATAGCCAAGAGGTGAAAGGAACCTAAATGTCCATCCATGGATGAATGGGATAAAGAAAATGTGGTATATATACATACAATGGGATACTATTCAGTCTTAAAAAGGAAGGAAATTCTGTCACATGCTACCTTGAGAATGAACCTCTTTGAGGACATTATGCTGAGTGAAGTAAGCCAGTCACAAAAAGACAAATACGTCATGATTCCATTTACATGAGGTACCAAGAGTGGTCAAGTTCATAGACACAGAAAGTAGAATGTGGCTGCCAGGGGCTGAGGTGGGGACAGGTGGGAGTTGTTCAGTGAGTGTAGAGTTTCAACCATGCAGGATGGGGGGACGGTTCTGGGGATCTGCCATGCAATGATGTGCATGAGGTTGACAATGTTGTGCTGTACGCTTGGAAATTGCTGGGAGAGTGAATTTTATGTGGGTTTTTTATGCCACCATAAAAAGAAAATTATCTTAAGAACGGTCCCATTATCAATCATTACTTTTAATTATAGATGGACCTTAATTCGTTCACCCAGTCCCCTACAGATGAACATTCAGTTTGTTTCCAACCTCTTTCAATGCACCGATGAAAATTCTTGAACATTTAAGAGTCTGAAGTGTTTTAAAATTACTTTCACTCGCTGAACTGCCTTTCCTTGGCCATGATGCCACTCTGAGATGGACCCACTGCCCTCTACGTACACTAGGTGTAGCTCCATCTCGGAACCTTTGTTCAGTCTGCTCCCCAGACCTTGAAAGATACCCTGCTCTCTATTTATTCTAATCCTTCTCCTTGCTCAGGAGCCAGTTCAGCACTGGAGGTGAAGCAGGGCTCTCAGACCACACGCATATGTCTGTCCTTGGAACCCAACAGCACTTTTTTTCTTCCATATCAATAAACATTGTCTTTATTCTGTAAATTAAAATCTATTCACCTATTTCACATTTTGTTTATCTTATTTTCTTTTTTAAAGTTTTTTAAAGTTTTTTAAAAATTTTGTTAAAATATAGTTGATTTACGGTGTGTTAATTTCAGGTGTACAGCAAAGTGATTCAGTTATATATATATTCTTTCTTAGATTCTTCTCCATTATAGGTTATTACAAGATATTGAGTAGAGTTCCCTGTGCTACACAGTAGGTCCTTGTTGGTTATCTATTTTATATAGAGTGGTGTGTATCTGTGAATCCCAATCTCCCAATTTATCCCTACCCCCCTTTCCCCTTTGGTAACCATAAGTTTGTTTTCAAGCGCTTCTTCCTATCATCACCTTTCATGAGGGAATTTGATCCAAGCTTGGATTCCTGCAGGGATGGTGTTCAGACAACATACAGCAGTAAAGCCATTCGGTTATTAAAATACTGAAATACTTCCATATCTACTGAGAAACCTAGCTTCCCTGGGTCCCCTAGAGCTCCTCTGTCACCCCAGACCCTTCTCTGGAACTCCCCCTTCCCCAAAGCTTCCTCATGAAGCAACCAAAGGCCTAACACCTGATGCAGCAGGGAGCCTCCAGGACCCAATGCTAGCCCTGGGGCCAACTTTAGGTAAGGTCTGTCTCCACCTCAGTCACACTAGCTTTGAAGATTATATATATATACACACACACACATACATATATATATATATATATATATATATATATATATATGGTGAATTTCACAGGTGGGATCTTGTCTTTATTTCTCTGGTGTTCCCCACAGCACCTGTGACAGGAAACATCACACAGCAGGGCATCAAGCCTCCAGGAGCACACACACCCAACTTCCAGGGACGTTCACTCCTATTCCAGAAAGGTCTAAGTGTCCCAAGAATCTCTCCCGGGCACCCCTGCACTCCGGAGGCTTCTGCTGTGGTGCCACCAAAGCGCTCAATAATCCACATCCGGGGAGACCTTCCTTCCTGCGCTCCAGGCTGGCCCCTCCAAACGCCTATTGGACATTTCCAACTGGATGCCTCAACTTCTTACCTGGGCACAGGGGTGACCTCTGGTTCATGAAGGACACGAAAATAAAAACCAAGCCACCTCTCCTTTTTTTTTTTTTTTTTTTTTTTTTGTGGTACACGGGCCTCTCACTGTTGTGGCCTCTCCCGTTGCGGAGCACAGGCTCCGGACGCACAGGCTCAGTGGCCATGGCTCACGGGCCCAGCCGCTCCACGGCATGTGGGATCTTCCCCGACCGGAGCACGAACCCGTGTTCCCTGCATCGGCAGGCGGATTCTCAACCAATGCGCCACCAGGGAAGTCCCACCTCTCCTTTACAACTCTCCTCCAGAAGTAAAGAGCGTGGAGAGCCCTTCACCTCCTTCACCTCACTGACCCATAGGAAATGCCCCCGGGTCCACCACTCCCGGGCTTTTGCAATGCCAGCTTACAGGGGGGATTCAGAAATGGCGCCTCAAAAAGAGGTCAGGACCCAGGCCCTCTTCAGAATCTAGCCTCGCCTTGACTTTGGCCAGAAGGCAGACCAGGAATGAAGCAAGCCCCCCGCGATGGCCTGGCTCGCACCCAGCCCCTGCTCAGATTTCCCGCAGCTGCCATTTCCCGGCTCGCCTCCACATCTCAGGGGACAGCCCAGGGTCCTAGGTTCCCGCCAGCTCGGCCCGTCGGCCCATCCCACTTTATTCTTAACTCCTCGAGCTCAGCTCCAGTCTCCTCTCCCACGGCCCCGCCCCGCCGGCCCCGCCTCCTCCTCCCCTCCCCCTCCCAGCAGCAGACAGCGCGGGGCCACCGACCCACCCTCACCTCAGAGAACAGCGCGGCCAGATGCTCCAGCGGCGTGGCGGGCAGGTCCCCGCACAGCACTGCTCCGCGGAGGCTGTCGGGCCCCGGCGGCTCGGGCCTGGTGCGCAGGCAAAAAAGCCCCTTAGCACGAGGCGCGCCGGCCTCGGGTCCCGCGTCCAGCCCCGCGCGCACCGCCAGGCCCCCGGGCCCGGGCCGCACCACCAGCAGCGGCCGCGGCCCCTCCACGGCCCCGCGGCCCAGGAAGGCGTGCAACAGTTGCCTCGCCTCGGCCGAGCCCGCGCAGCGCTCCCAGGCGCCCGCAGCCGGCCGCAGGCTCCGGACCACGTAGGCCCCCAGGAGTCGCAGCCGCGGGTCAGCGCCGGGCTCCCAGTCCGCGTTCTCCTCAGCGAGCGCGGGCAGCTCCTCGGCGCTCGGCATCGCGCGCGAACCTGCCTGCAGAGGTTTCCCGGGCGACCGGGACGCGGCCAGGACGCCCTCCTCCGCTCCCCTCCTATTGGACACTTGACTACTGTTCCCGCCCACTCCGGTCCAATAAGGTAGGAGAGGCAAGGCGGGGTAAGGGGCGGGGTCGCGTCGCCGTTGCTAGGAAACCAACCGAGGCTCAGGTTTCGCGTCTGAACTCGTGGATCAGAGGTGCTCGTGGGTGACTGTCCGGGGCCATGCTTATGGATGAGGCGCATGGAGGGGAGATCAAGGATATAAATGCTGCTAAGGAGCGTGCTGGCTAAGGTCACATTAAATTCTTTAGAGGTGTCCAGACACTGGAAGTATTATGGTTCTCCCACCTACTCCCAAAATGTGTAATTCAAAGTTAAAAACAATGTCAAATCACAAAAGAGATATAAGGGAAATCAATCAAATTTTAATTTCTTTTTCATGATAACTGAAATATTTTATAACAGTGCTTATGTGGCTACTGAGCATTTAGAATGTGCTGTGCTACTAGGGAACTGGATTTTTCATTTTCATTTAAATTAATTTAAAATTAAATAGTCACATGTGGCTAGTAGCTGTCATATTAGACAGCTTAGCTTCATAATTTTAATATCAATTATAAGAAAATAAAATAGTTTTACTGGCCTGCTTTGCCCATGCCTTGAGTGTGTGCTTAATCTGAAAAATGGGGGCTAAAACTATGAGATCACTGATTTCCATGAGTATGGCAGCAATGAGTTCTTAAATGCAGCAAAGCACTATTCAATATGTAGGATGTTCAGAGCCTCCCTGTCCTGCCCTTTGTCTGCATCTTGTCTTCAAAAAAGGATAATGTGAAGCACCTTTCCTGACCTCAGAAATTAGCATTTGTCACCTGCTGAGTCCTTCTCCATGCTCAGGATATAAATAGCTTGGCCCTTTGCATGCATGTAAGGTGAGAATGGGACAAGGAAAGGGCCAATTCGGGCAGCAGGAGGCCTGCAGTTCTGAAATGAGCTCCTCTCTGCCCTACCACCCTGATTTTAGTCACCAGAGACTGCAGAGTTTCTGGGTAAAAAGAACATTTAGAATGGGCTTCAAAGGAATATTAACAGAATAAGCACTTATTAAAGGCAGCTTAGCTAATAAGAGCCCCTCAGGAAAAGCCAGTAGGTGGAAGGTAAAATGATTGATTTAATAATAAGTGGGGCACAGGAGGTGCTGTGATGAAGAGTGTCCACCTTACAACATGAATCTTTTTTTTAGATATTGGGGGTAGGAGTTTATTAATTTTATTTATTTATTTTTGCTGTGTTGGGTCTTCGTTTCTGTGCGAGGGCTTTCTCTAGTTGTGGCAAGCAGGGGCCACTCTTCATCGCGGTGCGCGGGCCTCTCACTATCGCGGCCTCTCTCGTTGAGGAGCACAGGCTCCAGACGCGCAGGCTCAGTAGTTGTGGCTCACGGGCCTAGTTGCTCCACGGCATGTGGGATCCTCCCAGACCAGGGCTCGAACCTGTGTCCCCTGCATTAGCAGGCAGATTCTCAACCACTGCGCCACCAGGGAAGCCCACAACATGAATCTTTATGTTTGTAGAGAGTGTTTTGTCAGTGCTGGATTAAACAGTAGGCAGACCAACTATGAGTAAAGGGACAAAGCAGAGGCACTAAAACAATTTTTAAGATGAATTTGATAGTTGACATTTCAAAAAAGCATCAGGGAAAAATAGAAATGTTGGGGGCTTCTTACACTTATCCTAGTTTTGCAGAGTTTTTATTTTGCATATAGGAAGGCATCCTTATCGTTTTAGTGCTTGGGGATTCCAGATGTGTCAATCCTGCTCATATTTTGTGTATAGAGTGAATTCAGGGCTATTAAGTTCCTGTAAACTCTTCAAATAAAGTTTCTGCCACCCCACCATGACCTATTTGCCCTTCATCCTCTTTGTCCCTTTGCCCCAACATAGAAACACAGGAGCCTGTGGAGATGACTTGAAGGTGTTTGAGAGTGAAGGCTACTGGACACTGGCAATGTTAGCTTTTGCTTTTTTTCTCCAGCACCACACCTTAATCTCCATTGTAGAAAGAGATTTGAGGGGCATCTATATGGGACTTATTGAAAACAACTGACATTGTCTTTCTATTGTGTAATTATGGTAATGAAAAATAAAAGTTACAAGTGTATTAGTTATCTATTGCTGTGTAACAAATTACCCCAAAAGGTAGCAGCTTAAAATAGCAATGGACATTTATTATCTCATATAGTTTATGGTGGGTCAGGAAGATGGGAGCAGTTTAGCTGGGTGGTTCTGGCTTATGATGTCTCGTAATGTTTCAGACAAGATGTTATCAGGGGCTACATCATCTGAAAGCTTGACTGGGGTTGGAGGAACCACTTCCAAGGTAGCTCATTAACGTGGCGGGCAAGTCAGTGCTGACTGTCAGCAGGAGGCTTCAGTTTCTCAGAATGTGGAGCTCTCCATTGGGTGCTTGAATGTCTTCATAGCACCCTGGCTGCCTTCCCCTAGACCAGGTGATCTGAGAGCAAGACAAGCCCCAATGTCTCTTATGACCTAGCCATGGAGGTCACACTGTCATTTCTGCAAAAATCCCATTAGTTACAGACGTTCACCTTATTCATTGTGAAAGAGAACTACACCAGGATGTGAATACCAGGGAAGAAGAATCCTTGTGTTCTCTGAGAGGCTGACTACTGCAAGAGGTGTTAAGGAAGATATTAAATTTGTGTAATTGTTCAGATGAAATAATTTCCATTTTTTAAATTAGAAACTTGAACTTGCTTCCATGAGCATTGCATTTTGTATACCAGATTTTTTGCTTGAAATGACTAGGCATAATTCCTAGTCAATTCCTATTCCATAATTCAACACTTTTAAATAATGATCTCTTTAAATTCTGGATAGTCATCATTGACAAAATGTGTTCACACAAGCAAGTAGTGCAAAATTTAAAGCCTTTTACAATTATTCAAAAGTGAACAGTTGACATTATATTTACAGAATCTTTTTTTTTTTTTTTTTTTCGCGCAGGCTCAGCGGCCATGGCTCATGGGCCCAGCCGCTCCGCGGCATGTGGGATCTTCCCAGACCAGGGCACGAACCCATGTCCCCTGCATCGGCACGCGGACTCTCAACCACTGCGCCACCAGGGAAGCCCTATTTACAGAATCTTAACAGCTCTTCTTTTCTTCCTTGACAAATGTTATGTTGAGATTTCTTGTGATGCTGCTAATGGGTATTGAATCTAAATCAACCTTTCTGTGTCAAATATTTGAAAATAATGATGAATTTTTAATTCAAAGAACATGCATGCATTGTTAGAATGGTCTCCTCTCAGCCACCTTGAATGCCCTAGGTGAAGATGTCAGACACTCATGGGTAGATGTATTAGATACATGTGTAGAAGGAGAGTCCAGGCTACTTGGGGCTCCATCCCGGAGATACATGTAAGAATATTGATTGTTACCTTGTGCATAATAGCAAAATTATGGGAAACAAACCAAGTGTTCATCCATGATAGAATGGATAAATAAATTACGGTATATACTATTCATAGAATACAGTACTATACAGCAGTGAAAATGAAAGGACTATAGTTGCGTGCACCAACAGGATGAATCTCAAAAGCATAATGTTGTACAAAAAAGGCAAATTACAGATGAGTACATTAGAGTACATTTATTAGAAGTTTCAAACCAAATGAAACAGAATATTTTTTTCAGGCAGATATACATATGTAGTCATCTAGAGAAAAGTACGTGGGTGTTTATCACGAAATTCAGATTTTGATCCCTTCTTGTTGGGGACAAAGAGGCATCGGATGGTGAGGGGCACACGGGAGCCCCTGGTAATGTTTTATTTCTTAACCTGGCTTATGCATTTTCATTTTATCATTCCTCTTAAACTGTACATATATATTCTGGACTTCTTTGTATGTATGATATACTTCACAATATAAAAAATAAAAAAGGATGTGTCATTTCGTATACTCTTGAGTGTTGTGGGGAGTTTATTTCAGTTACTGGGAATAAATGCTAATAATTCATTAGATTTCTAAAATTACACATCAAATATCTTTAAAATGGTGATTGACCAATTTTACAAATTTTATATTAGGTCTATTAGTGGTGACTTCTTTCTTATCAGCTCTGTCTTACTTTACTTCTTGGCTCTGTTCAACCCAGGAGATTCCAGATTCACTAGTCTCTTAGCTTCCATGACAAGTGTCCTCCTCTTGGGCACTTCCTCTCATTCTCCGACTACTCCCTTTTTGCCGATCCTTTCCATATAAGTGTTGCTTGGGCATCTCTCAGAGCTTCTGGCCCTCTCACTTTAAAATCTCTCCTTGGGTGAACCCACCCATCCAAGGCAGCAATTCTTTCCTTTATACTAATGGCCGTCAAACCCATATCTCCAGCCCAGAGCTAGGGAGATATAACATTTTAGGATAATACCTGTGTTTTTCTCAAAGGTCTGTAAAAACTGTTCCACTGTTTTCTGAAATGCGGTGTTGGAGAGAAGTGTGAAGCGAGCTTGATTTTTGTTCCTTTGTAGGTAACATTTTGAAACCACATGATTGTTTAAGGAATTTTTTTCTCCCTTTTTATTTTTGTGATTTAAAAAAATGTTTTAGGATATAGGTAACGTCCCATTAAATTGATTTTTGCCTGAAATTATGAGAGCCCATTTGGTTCTCATATGACGTGTTTCTTCACAGCAGGACAGATTGTTCTATGGAATGACTGTTACTTATTTTCCATTTGCACTCTCTGGTCTGGTTTTCTGGTAATGTAAACCAATTGAGTGTGCTAACAATTACAAGTAGGGGATGCGTTTTGAAATGCTAATTGAGGTTTTCCATTCCTATATGTTTGGATGTTGCCCTGTGGCCCTTTACTCGGTGGCTTATTGACATGAAATGCCTTGGGAGTGTGTCTACAGCCTGAAACAGTCCACTGAATTTCTCAATAGTTTTTAAATACAGAGCAGAGACAATAGCGGTGAAAACCAAGCTATTTCTTTTCTTTTATTATAAGAGCCAAGCACTTAAGAGGGAGAAAAGGTTTATGTTGTGTTGCTTGTTTGGTTTAATTCCAAGAGCTTGGCTTTGAATATACAGGGCAGAGTCTGGAGGATGAAGAGGTTAGAATGTAAATGCTAAGCTGTAGATGGATTCAGAGCGCTTGGCAATCAAATAAGCAGATTTCCTTAAAAGGAAGAATAAGAACTCTTTCTAGGATGGGGAGGCGGAGTCTGGGGAGGCAAAGTAGAGGACCACTTGGCTATGACTGTAGAATTCTTGCCCCTTTTAGGAGAGTTCAGGGTAGGGGATGACATGACAGCTACTACAGACATACTTGGGTGTCCAGGAGAAGGGACACTTGAGCCTGGCTCCCCAGGGAAGACATGGGAAACTGCACACACGTGGAGAAGCCCTTATCCAACCTGGTGCCTGGAGTTAGAGCAGCAGTGGATGAGGGCAGGATTGAAGGAGAGTAACTAGAGGGCAGCCTTTCAATGCTGCCTTGACCTAGCAGGTTCAGGGATAGGAACTGACTGTTTCCAAGATCGTTGTAGAATGGTTGGGAGGAGAACAGAAATGCTTAGAGGGCCAGTTGTGAGGTCAGGCTGAGGAAGAAAACAGAATAGGTACCTGTATTGCCTAAAGGCCTTGGTGGATGACAGTGTATGGTACAAAGGAGAGATGTCCACTCTCTCCTGATGGCTGGAAGATATATAGGCCCTCAGGAAGTTCCAACCCTCTGGAGAAGAGTAAAAGGAAAGAAACCTGAAGACTACACAGACATCAGAAGTGACTGAGTTACCTAGAAATGGCAAAATGCTGTTTTCTGCTGCTGCCTGGATATAGGGGTGGATCAGTTCATGGCAAAAGGTAAGAAGCCATAGCATTCATGTGTCAGAACCTGCAAAGCAGGAGCCCATGGAGAGATCGCCAAAAGCATATGTCTGCAGAACCACAAAAAGGGGGTTCTTGGAGGGTCAGCAAAGGCACCAAGCCTGGCAACCGTGTCTTCCAGAATAAATAAGATTGCTGGACAAAACACAGGATGCTGGTTAAATTTGAATTTCAGATAAATAACGAATAAGCTTTTAGCATCAGTATGTCCCAAATGGTGTATATAAGGATGCATGGGGAAATGAGACATACTGATACCCCAAAATTATTTATCTGAAATTCACCTGGGTATCTTGTATTTTTATTTGTGAAATATGGCAACTCTACCCAAGTGTAACAGCGTCCCTCTCATTCCCCCCTTCCAAATCTCATGTGAATTCCATTCCGAGGCAAACTCTAAGAAAGAAACATGTAGTGAAGGAGATTTTGACAAATGTAGTTTCCCGCCTTGTAAAGGACAGTGGTACCAGATTGATAACAAACGATTTGGAATAAGATATCATGAGGCAATTTTAGCTTTTAGATTTAGAAAAACAACAACAGCTCCCCCAGCAGAAAGGTGATTTAACGGACATCGGTTTTATTTATCTATTTGTTTGTGTTTTCCCCCCGGCATCCGTTCACCTTTCTTCTGGTTTACCACTTTTTCTTTGGGGAACTACCCCCACCCCCTGAACCACCTTCTACCCTCCTACCCCCAGCCCAGGTACTTTGGGTAGGGCTCAATTCCCAGCTCTAGGGCTGAAGCGTGTGACTTGGCCTAAGCTAATCGGATTATTCCATCCCCCAGTCAACGATCTGATGATGGACATGTGATCCCATCAGAACAGCAGAGTCAGACCCAAGGCTTTGGTTTGACTGTTGGGGTAAATAATGCCATGCCATTCTAGTTTCTCTTGGACTTGAACCTAGGAGGATGTAGGGCAGGGCTAATGGGGCCACCTTGGCACCATGAGGAGAAGGGTCATCTGAAAATGGAGCAAGAAATGGAGAAGAGAAAGAAGTTGCTTATGACACTGTTTGAGCTGCAGCCCCTACACTGGACTCTTCATTGATGTAAGCAAAGACATGCTCTCCCCAAGGCAGCCAGTTTGAGTTGGGCTTTCTGTCCCTCTTACATATGAGTGACAACTGATGCAACTGGCAGGGAAAGAAACATTTCTTCGAGATGAAGATGTAAACTGGTAACAGGGAAGGAATCCATCAGGGAAACACTTGAGGAGAGAAAACACGAAAGGGATTCTTCCTGGAACGATTCCTATAGGACCCGAGAGGGGTGACCCTTCAATCGCTTTGTTTGTTATATAAAGACTCCAGATCACAGACTCAGCCCTTGCTTTTCACCCTGCTTTTGAATCAAGGCAGCGAACCAGAAATTAACATGGGCACATTTCCCTGTGTTTATTCACCATTCAATATTTAATTCCCAGAAGGGTGAAAGAAATACTTAATTAAACATGCTAAACAATAACCATCCTCACTTGCTTTTCACATGGACTTGTCTTACAAAAATACGCCGGGAAGAGTCGATGAAGCTATTTAAAAAAAAAACTAATTCCGCACACCACTTAATTATAATAACCTATAGAGTGTAACTGTACATTTTCCACCCCAGGAAACGGGTGGGCAGAACAAGGAAAGCTGCAGAAACACAGCTTCTCAGCTCTTTTCTTTTTTTGTGATTGCAGGAATTCTTGGGGCTTGGCATTCACTTTAGTTCTCGGATATAGTCCTCTTGATTTCAGAGGAAATCATACATCTAAGAGGGCTGGGGTGCTGACCCTTCTGGTGGGATGGGATTACAAAAATTTCTAAAGATATATTCAGTCGTGACTGCATGATGGAATGAAGTAGGACATGTATTATCAAACATCCGGAAAATTCTGTTCACCACTGAGCTGGTCATGTAGGTGGGTGTAGGATGAGGAGGGGGCTGGGAAAGAGTTGGGATTCCAAGATGAAGTCTGTACTTCATGGTACCTGGAATTAAGGAGAAGAAAAAAGATCCTTGATTCTTTATCTCATTGTTATTTGCTCTCATATGCAAAGATAACTATCCTGATTTTTCTCGTTTTCCTCCAGGGAAGAGGAGGATCTCAGTTCTTTTCTACTCTCTTACTCTAGGTGACAACCCTCCTCCTAACAGGAGATGCAGAGCCAGATGGGCCAAGTTACTTCTAGGGTATAACAGACATAGTCCACCAAGAGGACCTTTCCAAGGGGTTAGAAATGAGTGTGCCTGGGAAATATGGAAACCAGCACCCTGGCAAATATGAAAGCAGGAAGATTTTGTCTCTTTTAATGGGAACAGGGTTCATCATGTGAAACCTCATAGGGTGGCAACAAATTCGAGCATTATGAATTGAAGATGCTTCTTTATGTGGGCCAGATTGTTTTCTGGTACATATTGTGCAGCCCTATCTGAGGAGCTTATTTGGAGTTAGAGCTAAGCTGAATGTCTGTGGAGAAATAGAAGAGAGGATGATGGTTGGCCTGGTGGGTAAACCTAATCTTCACTGTGTGGGCTTGACCTGTTTCATCAGATTCTGAAAGCAAAATCAAAGAGACAATCACAATAGTTGTGAGGGGCGAACTGCTCACCTCACTGGTCCTCATGGAGACCAGAAGCAATTTGGCGGGCCTGGTGAGGCAGCCCACGGGGGTGTAGACAGAACCCATGGGAATTCCCTCACACTGGATTGCTCTCCTCCCAAGGAAAGGACACCAGTGCCCACGTCAAGACCAAAGGCTTGAGTTGAGTTCTGAAGTTAACAGGAAGACAGGAGAATATCTGGTCTCCAAGGGAATGGACCCTCACAGAAACTTCCTAGACTAATTCTCATCCTCTATGCCCATCCTAAATCCAAAGAGAAGGATCTTTGGTCTGGACTGACCAAATTCCCTTTTGGTCCCAGTCCAAAGTGAACCCCAGGGTCTCCCTTTCTTCACACATCCAGAGAAATCTCAAGGGCAGGGATTTCTCCCAGGGGAGAGGGGCCAAGCAACTCAGTTTCACCTTGGCTGTCTACACAGCACTCTCCTATCTTCCCTTCACCCCCAATGTCCAACCTACACACTTGTGAGTCATGGTCACTCACTGGGTTAGATAAACAAGACGAGGCTGGAGCTGTTCTTTTCTAAAAGAATGAGAGGCCATCTTTTTCCTCCATTTGGCCTTAAGTCCTATGAGATCTTTCTCCCCAGTGGTTACTGTAAGCTGACCGGGGGCATACCTTCAAATGGAGTCACCTAGGTCTCATAAGACCGACCTGGGCATTCTGATTAAACCAGCTCTGCCCTAGACTTAAGAAGAATCTCCCCCTCTTTCTTATTCTGCCTCTAACTCTTAACTAGAGAAAACGGAGTCTTCCATGAGTTCCAGCTGAGTCCACTAAAATTCTCCATGGCCCTAGACAATCATAAATGCTTCCTTGCTCTCTTCTTGTTCCATGTATTTCTCTTGGAGATTTTGTGGTAAGAAGTAACAGTTGGAGGGAGAGATTTAGATGCTTGGGATTTGGTATTTCATCTTCCTCTTTCTGCTGAATTTTGACATGATTTCAATTTACTGCTACACTGACTTTCTCTTGGTGACACGGCTTCCCAGGGGTCTCAGAGCTACACGGTGAGAACAAAGACCAGTCCAGCTCAGAATCTTTGGAAGCTTTACTGGCCTGTGAGAAGGGCATCGTGGAAATAAGCAAAATGATATTTCAGGGCCAGCTCTAGGAAGTAAATTTTGTCAGAGGTTTATATAGATTGCTCTCAGCTCATAGTGTTCAATAAACCCTTATGTAGCCCACACCTTTTGCTATAAAAACCTACATCCCCTGACCTACCAAGAAGAGGGGTTACATCCCCAGTTTTCAGTTTCCAAGGGAGACGTTTATATCCAGGAGTTCGTGTCCATGATCCTGTGGGTTCTTAAAATGCCCTGGTTCAAGGCATTACTTGCGTATTGGTGCCAAGACTATTTGTCAGAATTCAGGTTCCATCCCTAATACTCAGTATCAGTGGTTAAGAGCTGCTATGGATGTATGAGAGTAAGGAACCCCAGCTCTGACTATTTGACTTGGAGCTTCTGTATTTTTAGTTATCCAACCAAACTATGGTTCACAGACATGTTGTGTTTAGCCAGAACTCATTGGCCCAGAGAGTGTTTTCATTTTAAATGAATTGCCATATTTAAAAATCAGTGTATTTTCGTCCTTTAACATATTAAAGAATGGCCATTGTTGTGATTGGCTGGAGGTGAGAGGTGTAGTCCCCTTTAGATGGGCTTGTGCTCTCTGATTTCATAATCCTCACTACCTCCTAATGGATCTAACACATCTATATTAGGCGAACATTAAAGATAGCCTAGAAATTGCGTCTTCTCAAAGGCAGTAGTGATTGTCTTAGAAGGGATAAAACAGGGAGTGAGGAGGACTAGGAAGACCAGAGAGGGTGTGCCCTTTCCAAGGGGAACAGCTGCCACTCACTCTATGCACCGGGCCCCTGTCGCAACCCCCGATTTACCAATTCCCCAATTACAAGTGGGACTAATGCACTCTGCCTATCAGAGAGCCATCAAAGCACGGTCCAGGGAAAGAAGGAAAAAGGGGGCAAAGGTCACAGCAGATGATGGCTGACTCTGCCCCTTAAGGTGTATGCCCAGTAGAACTCTTCCCTTTGGTACTTGAACCTACCACATTTAAGCCAACCCTTGAATGAGTAATGGGGCACCTTTATAGAGGAGGTTCTGCTGGAGGATGGTAATATTTGCTGCTTTGTTTTCAGGAATGTGCAGCTTCTTTGTTCCAAGTGAGTCCTCCAGCCCCACTTCTTTTAAAATTTAAAGGAATAAATTTTATTTTTTCCATTATGAAAGGAATGCATGCTCATTATAGAAAATTGGGAAAACGCATAAAGTTAAAAGGAAATTTAAAAATTACTTAGACTCACTACCACTGTTAATAATTAAGGGTGACTTTCTTCCACTCATTTTGCTACACACACACACACACACACACACACACACACACACAGATACACACATAGATACATTTATATGTAAAATGAGCTTATGATATTTATAACATTGCCTATGTGGACTGTGCTCTGAATATAAAGGTAATATATGCTCATTATAGAAAACTAGAAATTATCAACAATTTAAAGAAATATAAAGAAATAACTGTAAATCAAATAGAGTCCCACCACTTAGTGATAACATAATTGATTTGTTGCTATTATTTACTTACTGTTTTAGCTACACATTTTATACGTACACGATTCTGATTTTTTTTAAGCATAATATAGGCAGAATAATCACAGTACTAGATGAAAGATAGTTATTAGCCTACATAGTTTTTAAAACATTAATGATGTGGATTATTCAATATGGTTTTTTGATAATCAGGAAATGACTCAAAATCCTCAAGGGACCACTGTGTTGCCCTATGCAGTTGAAATTTTGAGCATAGGACAAAAATTCTGATTTGGTAAATCTCCAGGCACAATGTCACCATGCTCCTCCCTGGTCTCCCAGCCTTCAGAATGCAATTCACCAGTCCCCTCCCTGCAGTAGAGTTCTAGTGATCCCTCTGAAGTATAGTCTTGATCTTGCCACCATGCTTCCTTGGGGCCTCAATGCGTTTTTTTGTTTTTTGTTTTTTTCCTTTTCTTTCTTAGGATAGGGCCAAACTCCTTAACGATGGGACATACAGTAGTCCCTGCTCAGGAAGAGACAACATGAGAATTAAATGATTTAATACATGTAAAGTGCTTTGGAATAATGCCTTGAATTAATGTTAACGGTCATTATTCTTCTTTTCTACTGCCTGTATTCCTTGTCCATATTGTGTGGGACAAGGCTACTGGTAGCCCCAGATTCATATCATTAAGGTCCATTCCTTGAGAAGGAGGGAATTTTCTCTCTTTAAGTCTCAGTTTAGAAATTAAAGAAATGTACTTTAATTGGTCTGGTCTGTGCCATGTGCCTACACTGGTTGCTGACGTATGGTGGAATCTGTTACCCAGAGGTGTGTGGAGTACCACATGGTGGCCAGGATCATGTAGGACAAGAATTACATGTGTCTGCACTACCTTCTCCCTTTCCATCCCATCTCTCCTTAGGATTTTCTTCTCCTGATATATTAAAGCCTTGTCTTTATTTTTTAATTTAATTTTTATTTTATATTGGAGTATAGTGATTTACAATGTTGTGTTAGTTTCAGGTGTACAGCAAAGTGATTCAGTCATACATATACATGTATCCATTCTTTTTCAGATCTTTTCCCATAGGTTATTACAGAATATTGAGTAGAGTTCCCTGTGCTATACAGTAGGTCCTTGTTGATTATCTGTTTTATATATAATAGTGTGTATAAGCCTTGTCTTCGTGTAACCTATCAAGGATGACATCCAGTTTCTCATTCTTACGGTTTTATGATCCTCTTTTGAGTTTTTAACATGAATGAAATTTCCTTTTCCTTCATCTGGGGCATTGCATAAAGGTCCCATGCAAGACGTGTTTATCTATATAATCACTATAATATCAAGCAAGTAAGTCCTATCATGTCATCAGAAACAGCTTTATTCCTTCCTCACATCCCCTACTTTCCAGGTTATTCTTAGAAAATAAGAAGTCATTTGGTAACTTCACAGCTTAATAATTAATATGTCCAGTTCATTAGAATATTAACAATTCCAAATTAATGTGAAACTAAAGCGTCTTCCTGGCCTAAGCTCAGGTTTACTGGGGTTTGTCAGTGTCCCTTTGATAAAGGAGGGACTGACCAGTGGCAGTGGAAAAGGGGGGTTTTACACCCCCTACCCCGATTCCTCTGTGGGTGCTTCCTGTCCTCCTGCACTGCCTCTGGGGGGAGGTGTACAAAGTGTGATATCGCAGTAGACTAACTGCAGAAGCAGATGTCAAAATCTAGATATCTTCTAAAGCCAGACACTAAAGAAATTTGCAAAAAAGGGAAATAATTCTACTCTCCTTACTATATTTTTGGAAAATAACAGTTATTTCTCATAGCAATGTGTTATTTATGTTGACACATCATGGATTTATTGTTTTTATTTTTAAATGGTTTAATAAATAACTTTTAAGTGGTCTTCATTTTGATTTATAGTATAATAAATGTGTATAGATATGTCCCATCCAAGCAAAAGTTCTTTGGGGTTGTCTATACATTTTTTAAAATTTTATAGAAGTACAGTTGATTTACAATGTTGTATTAATTTCTGCTCTCAATACTTCTTAAGAGTGTGATGAGGGGGTGGGAGGGAGGGAGACGCAAGAGAGAAGAGATATGGGAACATATGTATATATATAACTGATTCACTTTGTTATACAGCAGAAACTAGCACACCATTGTAAAGCAATTATACTTCAATAAAGATGTTAAAAAAAAAAAGAGTATGAGGAGGGGTACTGATACTAAAAAGCTTGAGAACCTCTCTTGAAAGGCGTTGGGTCTCAGGATAGGGATGTCCCAGCTTTAAAATTTATGGCCGTAACTCAGACATGCAGGTATTTCTTCCTTTCTCTGTTATGGTGGCCCTGTGTTGTTGTGAGCCCCGAGATTCCCAGTCTTCAGACATATCCTTCAGGTTCCGAGCCAGGGCATTCACTGTCACCTGAGTACCTCTGAGGGGCTGGGAGCCTGGTGTTCATGGTGCGGGGAGGGCTTGCTCTGGAGCGATCTGTCTTGCTATCATTTCCGTGCTGCCTCACCTGCCATATGTTGGCATGGAACATTCATTCAGGAATTTTCCTCCCAGAGTTCTAGGCAGGAAGCTGAGCAGAAGCCCATTCTGCCCTCAGATCCTCCAATCTGTCGGGAGGATTCTGTTGTCCCCCCCCTCCCTCATCCCTACGAGCCCACCCCATAGTGATGATCAGAGATACATGTGTCTTTCTCTCTTGCTCTCTTCTCTGATTCTCCCTGAATTTCTTCTCTTGATGAAGGAAGGCATTTCTCTCTGTCCTGTACAGCAGGGAAGGGCTCTTCCATCACATTCTATAGGCAATTTACTCTATTTTCTTATCAAGCTGGGCTCATTGATACTTAAAGGTCAGCTTTCAATATCATAGGAAACAATTTCTCTTTCCACTCTGTGGTTCTTCCAATTACATAACAAGTTTTGCTCCTGTGAGCTTGACAAAAGTCAATTTTGAAAGTCAAGGTTGAACAAAGACTTCTTCCTCTGGTCTCTACCTTTTCCCTAAGAGCAGAGAGACGGAGGGTTAATATTATTGTTTGGACTGGTGGGGGAAAGAGTAGGGGTAGAAGGAAAGCGGAAAAACACCACCAGTTAAAAATCATCACCCTGTTGTCGGGAAATATTTTAATGCGATTTCACAGAATCCACTGTTACCATGTCCTGTTCACTGTCTCCTCTGGAGTCCTGAGGTTGGAATTAAAGAGTAGATGCTGTGTTCATGGATGCTTTCTCAGTACATCAGGGATGTTCCACTGTAAAGAGGCTGCTCAGCGCATGAGCTCATCCTGCGCTTCATTTTCAGAAAACTGCCTACAACTCCAGGGGAGGATGATTGCCGCCATTTTGGAGTATGTGATCCAAGGCTCCCTAACCACAGCAATGGGACCAGGAATAGACCCTTGACCCAAAGTGTGGCAGATTGTATTTTCCAAGGATGGTCATAGCAGTCTCTTCCATCAACATGCTTTTCTTACAATGAAACCTTGCTCCACTCTCTTCAGACAGTGGAGTCTGTGTCCCCTCCCCTTGAACCTGGGCAGAACTTGGCGACTCAGAGTGTGGGCTATGTGACTTCTGAGGCTACATCACATGAGGTGATGATATAGCTTTTACCTGGCTCACTCACTCCACGTCTCCCCTTTGCCCACTCCTTCTCTTTCTCTTCCTATCTCCAGACACTTGCTCTGGGAACCCAGCTGCCATGTGGTAAGGAAGCCCAGGCCACATGGAGGGGATGCATCTAAGGGTTCCAGTGGGTAGCCCCTGTTGAGGTCCCGACCAACAACTAGCATTAACAGCCACACTTGTGAGTGAGGAAACCTCGGAGATGACTCCAGTCCCAGCCACCACCTGACAGCAACCACGTAAGGGACGCTTAGTGAGCATTGTGTTGCTGAGCCCAGACAACCCCCAGAATCATGAGTGATTACAACAGTAAATACTTGTTGTTTGTGCTGTTAAATTTGGGGAGCTTTATCACTCAGCAGTAGATAACCGATATACAAGGAGAGTCATTTATAGAGATTTTCGGATTTTCTCCCAGGACTTTTGGAATTGAGGCATAGAGAGACCGTGTCAGCTAGCCACAGGGGTTAGACCTGGGAGATTATGCAGACACAGTTGCTGAAGGTGTCATCTTAGTCAGGTTCAACCATGTGTGAAAGGAAGCACATACCAGAGGAATGGATATTTTCAGAGAAAAGGACTTGAGACAGGGAGAGAGTGTTGCCAGGGTTTTGGATGATTTTCAACTTCTTAGCTTTGGAGAGGCCCGGTTTTACATTCAGGACTTAGATCCTGTGAGAAGTTTTTATATCTAACAATGATAATGATCATAATTATTACATTTAATTTAATTTAATAAATAAGCATTATTAAATTAAATATTGTTATTATTGTAAATAGTATTCTCATCTTTTGCCTCAACTAATTTCAATACGTTTTTGTTTCTTGTAACCAAAGAACTCCTGATTAAGACATCTACTAACCAATTTGAAATGGATATGGACATACCACTGGCTTTACATAGAATAAATCTGCTGCAGAAAAGTTTTAAAACATGAGAGTAGGGCTTCCCTGGTGGCGCAGTGGTTGCGCGTCCGCCTGCCGATGCAGGGTAACCGAGTTCGCGCCCCGGTCCGGGAGGATCCCACGTGCCGCGGAGCGCGCATACCAAAAAAAAAAAAAAAAAAAAACAAAAACATGAGAGTATTTTGATGGTTTTGCTGCAGTGGTAGAGGAGGGACCATTTGCCTCTGTAAGTTCCCGGTCTTTAGCTCTCAGCACAGCATGGCACCTGTGGTCATGACTGATGCTACTCACTGGATAGTTCCTGCTCCTCCTCTAGCTGGAACATCATAGAATCACACGTCCTGGCTCCCCTGCGGTGGGGTGGGACTGTGTAACCAGGTCTGGCCAAGAAGATTAGAGTGGATGTGATATGTGTCGCATCTGGCTGCCATTTAATTGTCCTGGCCAGACCCTCCAGAGCTCTCTTTTTCCTCTGCCATTGTGGCAGGCAACGTGACAGATCGTGGGGGCTCCAGCTACCGCTGTGCCCTTGAGTAAGGATGCGGAAGGGCAACAGAAGCCCCAGCAGAGTGGGAGTGAAAAATAACCCCTTGATGTTTTAAGGAGATTTGAGAGTTGTTATCACCATAGCAGAATCCAGCCTATCCTGCCTGATTCGATGACTCTGCATCATCCATCACCAAGAGACTGGGACCCTCCAGGGAAACCTACCCGAGCAAGCCCTTTCCCCTTATTTCACAGTGGCCGCCATCTTGCTTTCCCTAGAAGTTTCCTAGGAGCTGCTCTTCCTCCTCCTGTGCCCCTCCTACACCCGAGGGAATGGATCTGGTTCTGGGTCCCCATCCTTACCTGATTGTCCTTTCGCTTCAAATTTTAACATGCTCAGGTTTGTGCAATCTTTAAAAATTCTCATCCAGCCTTCCAATAGTCACATACCTTCTCTTCTATTAAACTTTCCTACAGATAGTTTATACACCCTGCCTCAGCTTTCTCATTTCCCAAATACTTAATCTTCTGTAAACTCATTTTAAAAAAAATTGAAGTAAAGTTAATTTGCAATATTGTGTTAGTTTCAGGTATACAGCAAAATGATTCGGTTATATATTTTTTATTTCAGCTTCTTTTCCATTATAGGTTATTACAAGATACTGAATATAGTTCTCTGTGCTATACAGTAAATCCTTGTGTAAATTCATTTTTGTTCTAACCTCTTCACTGAAGCTGGTTGCCTGAAATTGTTTGGCTACATAGATCAAGGCTGCTCTGATCCCCCGAATTCCAAATCTTTATTATCATAGGATTATAGTATTTCAAAACTGAAAAAAAATGCAGGAGGATGTACTTCTCAAACTTTAATGTTCATAGAGTCACCTAGGGATCTGGTGGAAAGGCAAATTCTGGGGGCTCACCCGTAGAGATTCTGATTCAGTAAGTCTAGGGTAGGACTGGCAACGTGCACTGCAATCAGCTCCCAGGGATACTGATGTTGCTGCCCTGTGGGCACACTGAGTTAGATGACAGTGTTTTGTTTTCTCCGAGTCTGAAATGAAGACGGATGTATGAACGAATATCCTTTAGGTAGCAGGGAGGTCTTCTCCATGGTTTCCCTGGTAAACCAGCAGGAGTAGCTCTTATAAATGGTCCAAGAAAGAATTATTAGAGTACACACAATTGGGAATGACAGCAATGGTCCCAGTATTCTACACTTGATACATGTCTCCAGAACTTGGACTTGGGGTTAAGGTTGAAGCTGGAGGCAAAGCAACTTCTCTTCTCTTCGTGGAGAGAGGCCTGGTCCTGAAACACACATCTGAGCTCTATATCTATGGGCAAACACAGAAAAATAATGAGCTATTGATAACTTTCTGTGGAAATGCATTCTTTGGGGTTTTTTTAGACAGACAAGTTGTTGATCTTGGGAAATCACAAAACGTTAAGTTAACATAAGAGACAGCTTTCTAAGGACCTCATTCTTCCTCTAGCTTAATACCTTTCCCTCCTCCATAGCCATCTCTTGTTGACACAGGGTAGCCATGCTTGTCACTGGGAAAATGCTATCTGATAAGCGATGGCTCCTGCTAAGGGTTTTCTCCTGCCTTCCCATCACTCTGCACTCCCACTCTACCCTTCTTCCAGGACTAGTACTAGCTGAGCTTACCAGCTCCCTGCAAAGTCTTGGCAAAATCACAGAAGCAGACTGAAAAAGATGGGAAGGATTTTAGAGATTTAGAGGGGTCTGGCCCACGTTTTTGTTTTTTGTTTTTGATGTGGACCATTTTTAAAGTCTTTATTGAATTTGTTATAGTATCGCTTCTGTTCTATGTTTTGGTTTTTTGGCCACGAGGCATGTGGGATTCCAGCTCCCCTACCAGGGATCGAACCTGCACCCCCCGCACTGGAAGGCGAAGTCCCAACCACTGGACCGCCAGGGAAGTCCCTGGCCCACTGTTTTTGTTTTAAATGAGAAAATTGAAATCTGAAGAGGAGAAATATGTCTTTCAAGGTCACACAGCAAAATGCTGGCAGAGCCAGTACAATGAACAAGATCTTCTGGTACCTGGTCTAGTAGTCTTTGACTGCATCCTATTCTCATGGGATGGGAAAGTTGAGATGGGCGAGGCCAAGAAGGATGGATTATTTGCAAGTTCATTCAGCTACCTAGAAGCCCAGATAAAATTTGAGTACTGTGTTGTGATAATTCAGTGATAAAATATATCAGACATGGGTTTTGTTTCATTTTGTTTTATTTGTCTAATATCCCAGCCTTTACAGATGAGGACACAGAGGCCCAGGGATGACATTGGCCAACACATCCCTGGTATAAAAGTTACTGATTCACTTATTCTGGAACTTTCCAAGCATTCCTTTGAACCTCTGCTCTTTCTGAATTTCCCACTCTTGACACATTTGCAGCGCAAAGAGTGAGTGTCCTTGGTTTTCTTCTTAGAATCTTGAAGGAAAATCTTTCTTACTCCTCCCTAGAGGTTTTGTACTTCCTTCATGCTCAGCCAGAGAGGAGAAAGTTCAGTGTCCAAAGTGACATGGAAGGTGAAAGGCTGTCCAAGACCCCTGGCATCTCAATGCTTCCAACATGGGTTTTCTCTGGCCTTGGCTTATTAATGATGGTATATTAAGACCTCATTTTTATAGATCTCACCAATTTGGAATTAGTGACAACTGTGACAGGGGCCAAACTGAGGTTTAATTTTGAGAATCAAAGAGGAAAATTTGAACAAATTATTTGAGTTAATGATATTTAAAAGTGGATGTTTATAGAGAACAGATGTATGGTTGCCAAGGGAGAGGAGGGGGATGGGAGAGGGAAGAACTGGGAGTTTGGGATTAGCAGATGCAAACTATCATATATAGGACGGCTAAACAACAAGGTCCTACTGTAGAGCACAGGGAACTATATTCAATATCTTGTGATAAACCATCATGGAAAAGAATGTGAAAAAGAATGTATAGACATGTATAACTGAATCACTTTGCTGTACAGCAGAAATTAACACAACATTGTAAATCAGCTGTACTTCAATAAAATAAATTTTTTTAAAAAGTGGATGTTTAGCCAATTTAAGAACCATGTTCAGCATGTTCAGAATTCCTTGACTCAAACCTCTTGACCATTTTTATATCAATTACACATTAGTCTTAACCTGTTCGGTAAGGAAGGTCTCCTGTGATTTTCTATGAGGAAACATATTGCTAGTCTAATCTAGCCATTCTGTGTATGTGTAATTAAATTACACATTAATTAATTAATTGTAATTAATTGTAATTAAATTGCACTTCTCTAAAAATAATTTTTTTTGCCAACTCAGAATTTTGTCTTCCTTTGGGTTTTCTTCCAATAATGAATATAGATTAATGAAGCTTTGCTGTACTTGTAATGTGTGTGTGCTTTGCTGTGTGTCATCATGGATTAGTGACACCACGACTTAGAGGTAATCCACTGTAATAATGATTGTTGTAGTGAGCAAAACAGGTTTCAGGATATGTGTGGTTATGTGTTATTATGTATTAGAATAGTAAACAGGTTCATAACTTTGTCCTAGGTAAAGAATGCCATTGGTAAGAGATAATAAAAGGATTTTTGAATATAAGCTCAACTCAGCCAAGGAGAAGCGTTTTAATTACAAAGGAGCTGGGCAGTTGGTAAGAGAGTATAACTGACTGTGGATTCTAGGAACTATGGAGGTGCTGAAGCTGGCAGAAGGCCATGTCCTGTTTGGCAGTACTTTGTTTGCTGAAGCAGAGCCCACCAGTATCTAGGTTATGGGGAAAATTCAGAAACACAGAACAACAGATGACCTTAGCAGCAAAAGTGAATATGGGCCAAAGGAAATAATATTTAAAAAACAAGTCCAGAGAAAGAGGTCTTGAGCAAGACTCCAAATCTAAATCAATTTTCATGGCACAACCTCATTCTCTGGTTAAAATGTCATGGCTGTTTAACCACCTGTACTCTGGTCACCCATGGCAACTGCAAGCACTAACTCTAAAACCAAACTAAGGCCTAATGTCCAAGAATAATAATGCTGGAGTAGATGAATATGGATACAAGGTTGTAACTTCTGATTCTGCTTTGAGTTGGTACACCTTATCCACTGGCACTTGTTCTAAGCCTACCTTCCTGCATTCCTTTTGTTCACCATTTTTAAAGCATTATCAAAATCGAGTTTGCATATCATACAGCTCACCCATTGTACTATACAATTTGATGATTTTTAGTAAATTTATGCCATTGTGGCCATCACCGTAATCCAGTTTTACAACGCTTCCATCACCCTAAAATCTTCCTCATCCCCATTTGCAGTCAGTCTCTGTTTCTGCCCCCACCTCCAGTGATCTGCTACATCGTTTTGTGATTTTTAGTTACCTTTAGTTTTGGCTCTGTGTTTGTAGAAGCAAGCATGTGGCTATTTTAAGAGACATAGGTTATGTTGAAACGGCTTTATTATTTTTTTAATCCATAAATATCTGTTACTGACAAAAGTGGAAAAATCCTTAAGTCTAAATCTTACTAAAGTGATATCTGTTTACAGTACATACAGAATGTGCTTTGACAGGTAAGTAGAATGATGAGATTTGTACAGAAGCAGCAGTTACGGGAGCACTGCTCATGGTGAAGCTTACTTATGAGGAATGAAGAAACTGTGCAAAGGTACAGATAGAAAGGTACTTTTCATCAGTACTACCATAATGTAATAAACATGGAATCCATAAATTGGGCTAATGCGTAAAAAGGTTCATTAATCTCCCCTTAGGAAATTGTGTCCCAAAACTAAAAACATTACAGTAAGAATTGCTTTTATTTTATTAGAGAATTTCAAGAATTCTTTACTACAAAATGTCTAGTTGAGTTATAGAACTAGAGGAATATTGCCACTACAAAGCAAATGAATGAGTCCTCCCAGGCAGTGGCATTCAAGGGTCACAGCAGGAGTGGACAGCAACGTTGAGCAGGGGTCTTCCTCTCCCTCAGGAGGGACGGTATTAAGAAAACATATGACGTCATTTCTCTGACTGATGGATGGTTGATGTGTTTGTCGATTTACAAGATGGGTTCAATGATACTGACTTGGACTCTCAATTCTTGCTTCTTCACAAGCTTTCACCGGGAGGATGACAGTGTCACAAGGAGGGGCTAGAAAGGTACTGGGATGGGGTGGGTACCCACCGCTTAGCAGCCCAGGGGGGATGTCTCCTCCCCCTCCAGGTGAACGGAGCCCAGTGTCTGGACTCGGTCTTCAGGACACAGGTTCTGGAGGGGGATATATCATCCACTGCCCCACAGGGGCTCTGCTGTGCATTCCCCTCTGTGGCTTGGAATGCGTTTCCAAGCTGCCCTCAGATACAAACTTCATGCCATTGTGGGCCAACCTCTGGACCTTTCTCCCCTAGCCTGAACCAGCTCCCTCCAGCTTTAAGGACCGCATCAAAATGAAAACTTCAGAATTCCCCAAGGACACAGACACCTAAGATGATTTAGGTGTGTCTAGACGGCGGGGGGGGGTTCCATGACACACGGTTGGTAACCCACTGAATGGGTAGGCTCTTACACCGTCAGACAGGAGAGCACCCCTGGGTGGCTGCGACCACAGGACCCTCCCCAGGTTCTGGAGAGGAGTCTGGTGGCTGCCTAGGGCATCTGAGGACGCTGCCGTGGGGCGGGTGGAACGGGATGTGTGCAGCCCAGTTGAGGGGAGGAACGCAGAGAGGAGCGGGTGCCAATGGGGAATGGGAGCCCTACATGTAAGAGCAGGATGAAACTTCATAACTCCTTTGGTCAAAGCCCCTCACTTTACAGATGGGAAACAGAGGCGCTGAGCGAGAACGTGGCTCATCCTTGGTCACATGGCAAGACGGAGACAAAGCCAGGGCCGAACCCACGTCTCCAAGAGCCTCAGCCCTGTGCTTTTTTCCTCCTGTAGTACGCTGCCTTCTGAAATCAAATATAGAGCCTAGGAAGACATAGCTTTCATATCGAATCTGTCACTAAAATGCTGCACTTATATATGTGTGTGTGTGTGTGTGTGTGTGTGTGTGTGTGTGTGTGTATAAAAAATAGGAACCCTGAAAAACACTTCATTGAAACACAACGAGCTTCCTTGAAAATACTCCAGAGCCAAGTTTCCCAGGTTTGGGGAGGATGGTGGAGGAAGGTATGTGGGGGGAACAGAGCAGGTGCTTCCTAGGACCCAGGTCATTGGCAACCCTTGCAGATTACCTTGGGTCAGGTCCACAGTTATCTGTGAATGGAAGCTTGAGGCCAGAAGGCTGGTGGCAGACAAGATATCTCTGAAGAAAATGGATTGTTTGGTGGCAGGGTTATTGGAAAGGATATTTCCCCATGCTTGGAGAGTCATGAGGCTCTCCAGTCTTTGGGGACAAAGAGGGATCTGTGACACACACAAGCAGGACAGGCACAAGTGAGATGGAACAGTGGCCAAGAGCCCTCAAAAAGGATATGAATCTTTGGCCAGAGCAGGAGCCTCTGGGCTAGCAACAGCCTGGGGCAGAGGCTTCAGGGACATGCCAGCTGTAGGAACCAAAGCTGATCTTTGACCCATGAGGCCTCTGAAAGAGCAGCTCCCATCCTTTATCTCGTAGGGACAGGAGGTGAAGAATAAACCAATGAGGCCAACAGAGACCTGAAGAATGTCTCATTCTGGGACTGTTTTCATTGAGAGCTCTACATTTTAGAACCAGAAAGTACAGCAGGACCAGGGAAAAGAAAGTACGGATGGAGAGAGGTAAATGGAAGAAAAGGGCAAGGCGGGGGAGATGCGAGGGAGGAAGGGCTGAATGGGCATAGAAGACTGAGGTCAGTTTCCAGGTGGGAGAGTGGAAAGAGGGGAGAAGACGTTTGAATTAAGAGAAGGGTTGGAACTTTCTAGAAGGCAGACCCATCACCCAAGACACTGGGGAGCCCTGAGGGCAGAAGCCCATTTAGGGGGGGTTCAAGGAATTCATGGGAAAGCCTTTGTGACTTATGAGCTCATGGAGCCAGGAGTTCACTGGAGGAAGAGAGGCAGGAAAGGTGGAAGGACATGACAGATTGTGAGAGCTTCGCTGTCATCAAAAGCCAAGCAGATCAGCAAGAACCTTCAGGGCAGGAGAGAACCCATGCAGACTGCAGTGCATTACCAGCAGAGCAATGGAAACTCACACAGAGAGCTGGACAAGCACAGGGAAACTTTGGGCTTTGAGCTTGCCTTGCTGGGGGAGGCGGGCTTCCATTGTTGGGGAAGGGCCAGCCCTTCCAAGTGTGGTAGTGGCCACCAGCCTGGTGAGGCTGGAAGTCAGGACATCTGGGTTCCAGCTCCAGAACCCTCTCTTATCTGCTACAAGAACTTGTCCGGTAACTCAGCTTTGCTTATTCTGCAAACATGGATGGCACGACCGATAAATGAGATACTGCTGTGTCCCAGTTAAGATACCATTTGTGTGGATTTTGAAATGAGGGACTGAGCTGGAGCAAGTCTGTAGACTTCTTTCTCTTATTTCCTTCCTTCCTTCCCTCCCTCACTCCTTCCAAACCCAAGGGTGAAACAGATGAATCATTTAAAAGAAGTAATGATTCAGGTAGAAGTTTTTGATCCGAGTGATACCAGAGGTTTTAAACTGGGCAGCTGGAATGCTGGGATGAGAAATGTTTTGGAATCAATCTATCAAACAACCCCTGAGACAGACACACAGGGCTGGGAGGAGCATCGTCCTGAGGGCTGGAGGACTTGGTGCTGAGAGGATGCTTCAGACACAGAATGAGATCTGGTTTCTGGTTCAGATACATGTGTGTGCAGACACCTGGGGAAGTGATTCTCACCCACCCACGTCCTTTCCCCTCTGCACCAGCAGGCAGCCTTCGAGGGGACTGGCCGAGGGCTGGATCAGAGAGCAGTGGGCAGAGAGGGCCGGCTGTGACAGACACACGTTCGTGTCCAGGAATAGTTGATTGCCTCCAGCCCAACCCTCTTAGCCTCACCTTCTGGACCAAAGTCTCATAAACCCTTAGGGACCAGCCCGTGAGAAGGTTTATGTGTTTGTAAGGAAGGAAAGCAGAGTTATCCCTGTCCTCACAGCCTCACAGACCCAGTGACACCACCCCACTGGGGACTTCAGGGCTGTGTCCCTCACCCCCAGCTCAATGCCCTCCTGATTCATGTGATGGTGAGCCTTGAGGGGAGGGGGGGGAACAAGAGCTTTGGAATTTTTGAATAAGTAAGAGGAATCAGTCAATTGATTTCTCTGTGGATTAGATTAAAAATTCCCAGGGCTGACACTGAGGAGTTCTCCCTGCCCCGCCCCCCTCTTTAAAGGGCCATACATATTGTATGTGGAACTGGGGAATCTAAAAGCCCAGTTTAAGGTCTTTGCTTTTGGAGTCTGACTGTGGCGGTGGTCACATTTTTAGTATCATACCTTCACCCAATAGTCTGAAGCCGATTCCCCCAGCTCCAGCCCAGGGAGGTACCCTGGCCCTGAGAATGGGGGAGCCCCTTCTCTCCCCCACCCCAGACTCTAGTCTCCAGGGAGTGGATGCTGCTTCGTTCACTGTCTGCTCTCCAGGTGGCTGTCACATCCTGCCCACCCCCCAGGCTGGAGGCAGAGAAGAGATGGGCTGGCGGGGGCAGCCCCCCAATAGAGCTGAGGGCATGGATCTCCTTCAGGGGAGCGACTGGGGAGCTACCCAGTTAACTCCCAGACCGATAGCCTGGAGTACCATTATTTGCGTCTGCTAATGGGTCTCTGTCCCTTTGATCCAAAGGAGGCACTGGTCTGTAGAAGCAGCAGCTAGGAGAGAGTCATGGAGCTGCAGGAGAATGGGAGGTGGGGTAGGGGTGGGGAAACAGGCAGAGAGAGCAAGTTCTAAACAGAGAAGGGGCCAAGCAGGGGGGCAGTGATGGGGAGAGAGGAGCAGGCAAGGTGCAGGACAGCCACCTAGGGTCCTCCTTGGCTGGGGCTGAGCTGCCCCGCTATAGAAGCCAGAGCCTCTGTCCTGTCTGACGTGCGTGGTGGGAGCCCTGGGCGATGGGAATGGCGAGCCCCTGAGGCCCAGGGCGTCACAGTGGCCTCCCCACCTCAGCTCTCTGGCCAGAGGCAAATGCCTCTTGGGAGAAGAGCAGGGGAGGGGAAGGCAGGCCAGAGTGGCAGGTCACAGTTCAGACCTAGAGGCCTGGAGGAAGTGTGGAGATCACCAGGTTGCTGGGGAGGGCACCCCAAAAATCCCTGTACCCCGTGCCTGCTCTCTTCTGGAAGGACTAGAGCAAAGCCCCAGCGAACCCAGGGGTGGAATCTAAGGCTGGGGGAGGGGCAGGGCCTTGTGGGCGGGGCAGCCAGCTGGAATGGGGCGGGGTTCCCACCCGCGGAGAGGCAGCTGAAGGAAGGGAACCCCTCCCTGTCCCGGGGCTTAGGGGAGGGGGCATAGGGCCCCAGGGGGTCGGCGGAGGAAGGGCCACCCAGTGGGGACCAGAGAGTTCCAGCAGGCAGAAGAGAATCATTATTGTGCTTATGGACACAGCAGCTCCCTGGCTCTGAGAGAGCGAGCGGGCAGTTTTTAGGCACTAGAAGATTTCTGTGATGCGGTTTTAAGGAAATGAATGAGACCGAGTAGCCTATTCGGTCAGGGTCAGCCCCTTGACTGCACCCACTGGCCAATTCCAACCCAGGCAGCTTCGGGCCAGGGTCAGGCCAGGGTCTCTGAGCCCCCAGGACGGGGAGAGGGGATGTGGAACTGAAAGGGAGTTGGTGACAGTCGGGGGGGTGGGGCAAGACTGGGAACTAGCCCCGCTCCTCCCTCCCCTTCGATTCTTCTGGAAGAGTGAGGGTGATAGCTCTAGATCCCAGGTCCGAGCGCGCTGTGCCAGGCCACCGGCCGTGTCCCAGGAGTATGGCTTTCCCGGCAAAGGCGGCGCACCCCCAGCTCCTACAGAGGGGTCGAGGGAAGGGAGCCATCCAGAGCCGGAAGCTCTGCTCCAGGCCCCTCTCGACCCCTGGCCTGCCTGCCCCGCCGGTCACACGGTCACTTCTGTCTTGCTGGCTGTGTAGCAGGTGTGGTGGCCTGGGATGTAGTGCAGCTGTTCCACGGTGTTGTGTCTGCGTGAGGCAAAGGCCTGGCGCTTGGCCGCCGTCTGGCTGTGGCCCAGGGTGGCGCAGGAGTTACTGGACGCGCTGGGATGGGAGTGCATCTTGGTCATGCGGTAGCGGTCCAGCACGGGCGTGGACACAAAGACATCCGTGTGCGAGATGGCCCGCGACAGGGACTGCTCGGGGAAGGCCGTCCGCTCCGGGGACAGCAGCGGGTCCTGGGAATGCAGGCGCTCCGTGGAGAGCAGCTGCTCGTCCGACAGCATGCGGTCGTAGGGCATGCCGAACTCATCCGGCAGGCCCCGCTCCAGGGACAGGACCCTGTCCTGCGACATGGCCCGGAGGGGCCGGCGGGGTCGCTCTCGCGGCAGCGGCTTCTGTTGGGACATCTGGATGACGTGGAGGGGGAGGGTGCCACGGGCGGCCAGGTCGGGCAGGTGCCGCCTTCTCATGTAATACTCGTCTGCCTCCTTGTCAGCTGTAGGGGAGAGAGACAGTTCGAGAAAGAAAGAGAGAGAGAGAGAGAGAGAGAGAGAGGAGTGAGCTGGTGCAACACTGTGACAGTGCAGCCAGGATCCAGCTAGGATCCTGCAGCCCAGACAGGTAGAGGCTGTGCTTCTCCAGACCCCAGGGGTCTTGTTAAATGCAGAGTCTGATTCTGACCTAGCTCTGGGGTGGGTCTGAGAGTCCGCATCTCTAAGGAGCTCCCAGGCAATTCTGATGCCCCTCGTCCCTGGACCACCTTGAGTATCCGGGGTTAATGGACTCCCTCGAGGTCTCCAGGGAGTTCATGGCCGAATAGATGGCAAGCCCGTGACCCTGAACTCCTGCTCCGGTGCTGCTCCTGACACGCCGTGGTCGCGAAACAGAACAGCTCCCTGGGTCTTGCTGAAACACCCAAGGAGCAGCCGGCAGCTTTCTGATGAGGCTCAGAACCTCTCCCCAAGGAAGCTGGGCTGCAGAACCAGACTCCTGCTTGAATAAAGCAGAACGCTCCATCCAGGAGGCGCTTGTGAAAATGCTTACTGGTAACTTAGAAACATAGTAACACCTTCTCTGGAGTAACAGCCTATGCCTAGGAAGCCAACACATGGGCATCCAGCCTCCACACAAGCACAGCATCAAGTCTATGCGTGCTTCGCCTGTGCCCACAGCACGAGCAGGCCCGGACAATCCCATGTGTGCACCTCCTTCAGATGCTCCGCCCATCTCTCCGTCCACGAGGCCCCCCAGGCTCACCCTTGAACTCACCCAGGACATGCCCAAGCCTTCTTTGCCCCACATTTCAGGAACGAGGCTTCCTACAGACAGCCTTCCAGATCTCTGCAGAATGCGGGATTCCCATTTTTAGCCGTAGAAACTCACTGTTCCACCTTGGCGGTGGCTGATATGGACTCATGGGCTGAACTTCTATCACAATAGGTTACCCTGTACTGTCAAGCACAGGCTCGGCCCTGTAGCTGGATGGTCATCGAAATAGACTCATCGGGAAATGGAGGCAGAAGGTCCAGGGGTTGGAAAGCTGGAAGAGAAGACCTCTCCTGCCATGTACCTTCTTGACATTGTAACATCTGAAACCCATCAATCCCTAGAGCTCCCCAGACTCAAATGGCAGAGCTGGGACCATGGGATGTACTGGGCTCAACTCATGAAATGGGGTGTGTGCGTGGAGTGGGGAGTCTCAGGTTCCCAAGACAGTGTTAACGGGGTTAGGGAGGGAGCTGGTTTATGGGCCCTTCCACAGCCGGTCTCTGGGAAGAATCTCAGAGAAAGCTCTGGCATTGAGAGCCTTTACTCCAAGACAGATAGAGAGCAAGGAAGGCCCAGGGTTTGAAGAAGGCAGGTGTGGGGTGAGGCTGGGGAAAGGCTTTCTCTTGTAGTTAACCTGGTACATGAGTTGAAGCACTGCTTCCCGTGGGAATGTGGCTCTGAGGATCCCATGGCCTCCATTCTACTGAGGGAGAAGATGGACTCACACTCTAAAGAACAAAAACAAGGGACTTGTCTGTTCTCTTCTACCGTGCTACACCTTGCTCTTTGTTCTTGGGACACCCCACTCCCATGCCCTCAGGTGCACAGCAAGAGAGTGAGACACAGGAAGATGTTGTGGAGGCCCCAGAGGCAGACCCCAGCCCCAGGAAAACCCCACTTACTTAGCCTCTTCAGGGATGAGTACTTGCTGGGATGGGTCTTCACTGCGGACTCGTAGGATGGGGGCAGGTGGGCCAAGTTCTGGAAGGAGCGGGAGAAGGAGAGGTCATAGGGCTCGGTGGCCGATGTCAGGATGTTGTTCATCCGAGGCTTCTCTGCAAAAGAAGGGAGGGGTCATGGCGTTAGTGGGGACAAAGGCTGGGGGGCAGGCAGGAAGGAAGCATTCAGGTTCCATCTCTCATCCCCGTCCTGCTTTCCTGGCCCCCTGTGCTAGGACACAGGTGATGCTGGTGACTCAGCCTCCCTCAGTGCTCAGCTTCAGGTGCCAACAGGCTGGGGAGCAGGTGCTTTTGGCTGCACTGGCCATGATGGCAGGTTACTCTTCCTTGAATGGCAAACTCTTTCTGCCGGTATATCACTGGGCTGTCTGATGAAAATGTAAGCCTGATGGAGCTGAGTGGGGGGGTGTCATAAAATCATCTCTCTTGGTGTGAAGGTTCTATCTTTCCCCAATAGCATTAGGCATACTAGCTCTCAGGCTCAGAAAATATCTGAGTTTGAAGGAGGTAGAGTGACCCATCTTGTCTGCATACCCATAGGACTGGGTCCAGGACCCAGCTCCACCGAGACTACAGCCCACACTGTCCGCGAGGTCATTTCACCTCTCACACCACCCCTTCCACCTTTGGCTTCTCCAAGCCCTGCAACTGACAAGCCACTGTGAGCTACAAAGCCATTTCCTGCTCCTTCCTCTGAAGCCCCCTTAGCCATCTCTGAGCTGCTGGAGGAAAGAACGTGGGAAAAATGCCTAGTACATCATTCTGTTTTTCTCCCTCCATCCCTTGAGATTACAAAGTCTAAGAGAGAGAAGGGAGAGTTGTGCAGTGCCAGACCTGGGGAAAAGAAGCGGGGAAGACATGGAAGGAAAGAACAAAGTGAAGTGAGGTGAATGACTAATGAGGTGAATGAGTTGGGCTGGGCTCTGGGGGCCAGATTAGGAATAACACAGGAGTCGGGGGAAGAGGAGATGCAGGTATGGGTGCTGAGTGACCATGAAGATGGGGTACAAAAAGGAATAGAGATCCAAGGCAGGAAGACAGGCATGCCTTGGTGCTTGACTGACTTGAAGCACGGCAAGAAGTTAACAGGTATTGCTGGGGAAATAGTGGTACCGTTCCCAGAAATGAGGCAGCTGGGTGGCTCCTGCATCATTCCTCCATCCTCTAGGTCTGGAACATCCAAGGAAGGGCAGGCTCTAACTTTGGACAGATGTATCAGTGGTCTGTGTCCAAAGAGGGTGCTGTGAACCGTGGGACAAAGAGAAGGACTCCTAGGCTTGGTCCAAGGGCAACCTCAATACAGGGAACTCCTGGCTTCTGTATCCCTTCCTGCCTTCACCGATACCCCCAACACTGGGGAAGGAGCCAGGGGAGCCCAGCCAATGAGCTGGTGTTCGCGCCAGCTCAGTACATATGTGAGGGGGTGGGGGATGCTCTACATCCCTGAGTGATCAGAACATGCTGTACTGAAAGAGCCTCCCTGGCACAGATCGGGACAGATACCAGGAAGTGGAGTGGGTAGGAAGCCGGGAGCACTGCTACCCAGAGCTGGGTAATAGCCACAGCCCCTTAGCTCTGATTTCTTCACTTTGGGCCATGCTGGAGAAGAACGAACTTCCCCCTGCCTGTTGGCATCAAACTCCCACTGAGGGCATCACTCAGCTCACCCACTTCCAAATGCAACATTTCTGGATGCTCTTACCCCTCACTGTTCTCCAAAACCTGCCACTGAGCCAAAGCCAGCCCGTCCTTGCTTTTCCCTCCACCATGATTGCCCCTGCCCCCTTGCTCAGGCTCTCTCCTATTGCAATGCCCTTCCTTATTCTTCCTCTATCCAAATTCTCCCTTCCCCCAAGACTCTTCGCTATGACAACATCACATCTTTAAAGCCAAGAGTGATATCTGATCTTCAAGCCCCTATTGCTCTTCTGGTCAATACCACCCAGTTTAGTGTCTATGTGGTCTCTAATCATTTGACTTGAGTTGGTCTTGCTGATCCCCAAAGACTGCAGTCTCCTTGACAGCAGAAGTCTTGCTTTCCAATTTTTCTGATGCCTTCATAGTGCTTGGCCCAAAATAAGGATCCAATTAATGCTCATTTGCTAATCAGGTAGACACAGGCTCCCTCTTCTCTTGAGAGCTGCTCTGCCAGCTCCTGGGCAAAATGTAACATCTAAGGGAGGAATGCAGAGAAAACCCTGCTTCCACTAGGCTGCGAGCTGCTCAAGGACAGGGATCGGGTCTCATCTACCCTCATCTCCTCGCACCAGGTAGAAAAAGAAGACAGGAAGAAGAGGAGGGAAGAATGGTTCCTCCTTTTGTATTCAGGGGCTGCGCTCGTGTTGGCTTCTTCCGGGGAAAACCAGATCATAGTTACTCTCTCAGAATGATACTGAGCAAGCAGAGCATCCTCGTTTGCCTTTTCTGGCTCCTCTCCCTGCTGCTGCTTCATCACCATGGGCATCCCCCAGGCTTTCTGCTTCTGCTCTTCTGCTTTTCTCTTTCAGCCTTCTTGCACAGATTGCCCCTACTCCCAAGGTTTCTGTTACTGCTTGCAAAGCATAACTTACCTCTTCAGCTGTCATCTCCCTCCAGACTTCATGTCTGCATTTCTAACTGCCTGTTGAGTGGTTTTTCTTGCAAATCCTACAGTCATATCCAGCTCTTGATGTCCAGATCCAAGTTCACCATCAACAGCTCCATCCTCAGTACACTGGTTGCTTTCCTGATTCCTTAGATTGTGTTAATAAGACCCTCCATTCTTCTCGTTGATCGTGGCTTTGCATTTTACTCATAATTGTCTCTCATCAGCCATATTCAGTTAGTAACTAAGTTTTCCCAAAATGTTTCATATCTGAACCCTTCTTTCTCTCCCCACTGTCAACATCACCACTGATACCAGCTTCTTTTAACTGATCTCTCTGATTTCTTCCAGTTCTAGTTCCTCCTAGGCCCGAAACCTGAAACACCTTATTAAACTGTTGCTTTCATCATATATTTCCACTAGGAGCTGAGCACTGAAGGGGGACATCAAAATAGTCCCCTTTTGTTCTCCGAATTATAATGCAGAAATAGAGCAGATGAGAGGGGTAGGTCTCTCTGCCAGGCGAGCTGCGGAATTTATCTTTGTTTTGAGTTTCTCTCTCACTAACATTTAATGGTGTTTTCATTATTTCACAGCAAAGACAGAAGAATGATGATAGCTCACAATTTACGTGGCTGTCATGTTCTATCAAGTTTTGAGCATGTACCAAAAAACAGTTGTTCATTGCAGTTCCAAATGGTAAGTTGTGGTCTGGTGGGAGGAGGTTGAAACCTAAGAGGGAAACATGGGTTTGTAACCCTTTGGCAATTTGCTGCCATGCCTGTGCTCTGCAACTTTCAGGTCCTTCCTCTGCTGGGAAGCTAAAGCTCAGGTCATCCAGTTGGGTTTTGAGTTTTATTAAATCTTAATTAGTTTGGGGAGCATCAATAGAATTTTTCACATCTGATGTCATTCCTAAATGGTACCACAAGTAGCCTTGGGCAAAGGAGAGTGTTCACTCCTTGCTGTGGACACATGGAATTTATGGCTGCAAGAAGTGATCAAGATTGCAAGTGAAATGCGTTAAAAAAGGGGCTTACTCTTTCCCTTTCATGGCAGAAGATCACTCTGATATCAGAGACAGACACTAGGGGGACAATTGTCTAAAAGTGAGAGTGAGGCATTGTGGCCCTGGAGGAGGGCGGGTACCTGGCTTCTTACACCTTAGCTTCAATGAGCCAGTGACCATGTGTTGATGCCATAATAGGCATCAGTAGTTAGGATGGAGCCACTTGGAATGAGGATGGAACGCAGAACACTCTCAATCATCTCTCACCATGTGTAGGGGTCTGGGTAGCGCTGCTTAAAATCGGATGGTTATACTGATGATCACCTGAAAATCACAGAAAAACAATTTTTAAAGAAGAGTTCAGGAATTCCGTGGTCTCTCCAACACAGAAGCACCTCTCTTGACTTCTATTATGCTTCTCTGAGTCAAAGGAAGCACTTCTAAAAAGCTCAGACCTTTGGCTACCCTAGAAATAGGGCAGGGTCCTTCCTCTGCTGTTTTTGTCTCTCTCCTTCTGCATTAGGGCTTCCTCTGTCACCATGATGACCCACCCACATCTGTGGATCTGGCTGACCAGCAATAGAGGCTTTGTTGGGGTGGAGGAGGAGAAGGATGGAGACTAGGGGACATTTGGCAAATACACATATGTGAGATAGAGAACTGGGCAGGGGAAATAGATCCTTTTTTGGGGAGGAGGGTGTTCAGGTATGGTTAGCCAGGAAGAGGATGCCGTAACTTAAGGTGCTTACACTTTATGGGACTTTGATTTGTCCCAGGTCTTTGTACACGGGTATCTGGGTGCATCCTGAGATGTGGCAAGCTGACATGAACTGCCCACTGCCTGGGATCCAGAGTCCTGGGTTCTAGGCTCTGCCCTGCCTATAAGTTACACAGCCTGATATTTCAAAAGCATTGGTTTTAATTAATAATGCAAAAGTCCACATTGATTGAACAAGCCACAAAATTAATAGAGTCATAGTTGCTAAAGCCAGGAGTTCAAGGTATTCTGAGGGCTTCTAAAACTGAATGGTTAGGCTTACCACTAAAGCACAATTCAACATTGTATTGTGGCTTCAATTTGACATTGTATTTTTGTTTTTTGTTGGTGCATGCATCTAATTTCAACTAAAGCAAGGGGAAGAGGAGGCATGGGGGTCTTAGCTTTAGTTTTAAACCATGGGTCACAGCTCTGCCATCCTCTTAAGTCTAGGTCTCCTTCCATTTCCTGGATGAAACTATCTTTCCTACCTTTGTCATTATACCTTCTGGCTACTCATTCTTAAGCTCCTTCACTAGATCCCTTTTTCTCTTTTATTCTCTAAATACTAGTGCTCCATAAGGCTCAGGTGTCTTCAGGAAGACTTAGGCTCCACCTTCTTGCCCAAATTGATAGGTCTCAAGTCTACACCTCCAGCTTGAGGTCCATCTGGTCTGCAGGGTTAGATTTTAAACTGCTTCTGGTCATCCCTGTGAAATTCCTGCTCTTAGCCCAAACCATCATGTCCCAAAGTGAGCTCATCATTTTATTCTCCCGATGCTCAAGCTCTGTCCATGGTACTGACGTTCCATGGGCTTGGAAAGCGAAACTTCAGTCCTCATTCACCATTTCCCTCCCTTCAGCCTCTGTATCCATCCAGTGAATCCCCAAATCCTCTTCGTATGACCATATCCTAAATCCAGGCCCACAATGTATTTTTTTGTTCATATTTCTCTTAGTTCTAGTCTCTGGCCATTTCCAAGACAAATCATCCTGTGTGCTCCTACCAGACAAAATTTCCCATACCAATGGAATCATTTATATCATTCCTTTGGTTCAGACCAGGGTCTTTAAATAGTGATGGACTCTATCCAGTGGGGTATAGGTTTGGGCAGTAAGCCAGCATTTCTCACATGAAGATATTCTCCCTTCTCAAAACAGAATATTAAGTTATATCCAGGGAAAAACTATTTGCCAAATGCCAAATGAATCAGTTCTACCCTGGATCTGGATTTAAGCAAGAAGAGAGAATCCAGGAAGGGAGATAAAGGATAGATTTGTTCGGCTTGTCCTCCAGAGGGAAGGAGAAAACCAGTTTCATTGTTTTTTGTTGTTATTGTTATTTTTTGGTTTGTTTTTAAACAATATGGCAGCATCAAATAAACAGTTGCAAGAAATGAGAGAACCCAAGTTAAGCGGTGGCAGATAGAAATACTTCTAATCTTCCTTTTCAGAATCTAGGTGTCACCAGGAAAGGGAGATGATTCAGGTTCATTTAATAATCCCTGGTAACCAGCTATGGCCCAGGCTCTGTGCTAAACACTTTCACATTTATTTATTATTTATTATTTATTATTTAATTTATTTATTTACTCTTATTTTTTGACTGCATTGGGTCTTCATTGCTGCGTGTGGGCTTTCTCTAGTTGCAGCAAGGGGGAGCTACTCTTTGTTGCAGTGTGTGGGCTTCTCATTGTGGTGGCTTCTCTTGTTGCAGAGCACGGGCTCTAGGCGCACGGGCTTCAGTCGTTGTGGCACATGGGCTCAGTAGTTGTGGCTCGCGGGCTCTAGAGCACAGGCTCAGTAGTTGTGGTGCACAGGCTTAGTTGCTCCGCGGCATGTGGGATCTTCCTGGACCAGGGCTCGAACCTGTGTCCTCTGCATTGGCAGGCGGATTCTTAACCACTGCGCCACCAGGGAAGTCCCTCACATACATTTTTTAAACTAGTCTTTGCAATGATTTTCATTTGAATTTATATTATTGACCTACCGATTTCCAGACACTGCAAAAAACTCCTTAAATATATTATTTGAAGTAATTCTTATAATTTTGTTTACAGGTGAGTTTACAAACAGGATAAATGTCTTGAATTTAGATATTTTGTTTACAAGTGCAGGGCTTTTCCTTTTGTTTGAACCTTACTTCAAATATTTTGCTAACATTTGATTTTTTTCATATACTGGCATTAAGGAAAAAAATTTAAAGTATAGAGGTGAAAAATTAAGCCATCTTAAAATAACCATTGTGGCATTTTGTTCTATTTTCTTTTGTTTCCCTTCCCCTATACAGTACTATGTGTATGTTTACATACACACACACACACACACACACACACACACACTTAATATTGCAATGAATAACCATTTGCATTTTTCACTTTGCACAAGTGAGAATCAGATTACAATGCTTAAAACGGAGAAAAATATGGTGATTTGACCCTCACACTTGTACGAAATAACAAATGCATAAGGTTATTCATTGTAGCATTTTTATACTAGCAAAAGAAACAACCTAAATGTTCATACCTATATGTACATATACACACACAGGTAAAGGTGTAGTTTCCACATATGTAAATAAGCATATACTGCTTTGAATCTGTTTCCTGTATACTTAATGGACAACATGTCTTGAATATATTTTCATGTTTTGAAATAGTCTTTTATATGATTTCACAATAGTCTTTTCTATAGAATAGTTCATTGTGTATATATATATATATATATATATATATATACACATTCCCCTATTAACCTATTAATGTGTATTTGGATTGTTTAAAAGTTCAATAAATGTACACCAAACAACCTTGAACACAGCTCTTTGTCCATGTCTTATTTCTTTAAGCAAATAACTGAAAGCAGCATTTCTTGGTCAGCACACTGCCAGTTGCCTGGTGATGTAATGAGGTGGGTTAATGGATTTCCTCGTATTGAACTATTCATCTATTTGTAGGAAATACCTTACTTGATTTTTATGTCTTATTCTTTCATTACAACACTGGATCCCATTTGCATATATCTTATTTAATTCCTATGTATTCATAAAGAAAATTTGCATTTTTTGGTGCTAACATGGCAGGGTTTTGTACCCAGATAATGATTTTGTAAAATCAAGTGCATAGTGTTCATCCTTCTGTATGCCTTGAAACTATTAATAGAGCATATGAAAGATCTGTTCTTTGAAAGTTTGAAGGAAGGCAATAATAAAAATGCCTGGTATGTTTTGGGGAGTCCTTCGGTTTGCAGGGTGGTAGGGGGTTGGCTTGTTATTTCACTGACTGTACAACAACAACTTCGGGAGACAGATGTTGTTATTATCTTCACCAATTCAGCATTATGGAAACTGAGATCTGGAGAGGTTGAATAATTTGCCCAACGGGTGAAGCTGGGATGCAAATCCAGGCACCCGGCACTAGAGCCCACATCCTTATGTATCCTGCCTGTCATACTTGGCAACATTTTCCTTGCATATTGATTCATTCACATTTTCTAATTCTACCTTCAGTTTGTAATTTTTATTTTTCTTAAATCCATTGAACATTTGAAACTTTATTAGCTTAAAACGGTAACATACCCTCAAAAAATCTCTATAAGGAAATTATATTCCTTTTCTCAGTCTTAATGTTCTGTGTTAATATTTTCTGGATTAGCAATTTATTCCTGTTATTCTTCTTTTTCAAACAACTGCCTCTTTACACATCAGGGTTTTCTTCCTCTTCAAATCATGATTTTATGCTCTCAGATTTGTTAATTCCTGCCTTCTAATTTTCTTTGGTTTGGTTTATAATTCTTTTCTAATTTTTGAGCTTGAATCTTTAGTCCATTTATTTTTACTCTTTTCTGTCAACAGTATCGGGTCTTTAGCTCTGAATTTGTCTATGGCACAATCCCATGAGCATCCATATGCAATGTCCTTACTGCTGTTAATTTCTAAATGATCTGTAATTACAGCCTTAATTTTCTCTCTGACCCAAGATTTCTGTAGAAGAGTGTTGTTAACTTTCAAAGTGTTTGGGTTTGTCGGTTTGAACTTTTGCCATTTTATTGTATTGCAGTTAGAAAACAGGGCCTGTACAATTTCTGCTTTGAGGAATTTATTGAGGTTTTCTTTTGGGGCCAATATATGATCAATTTTTTGTGAATGTTTCATGAGTTATTAGAGAAAAGGTATTATTTTCTTCTCATAGAGTATAAGTTGACATATATCTATTAAATCAGATACATGAAATATATTATTCAGTTCCTCTCTATCCTAACTCATTCTTTGCCTACTTAATCTGTCAAAGACTGAGGGAGGTGTCTCCAGCTCTCCCACTACTGTTGGATTCCTGTCATTTTCTCTTTGTATTTGTTACAGAATTGGTTTTACATATTTCATAGTTACATTGTTCAGCACAAAAAAAGCTCACGGTGCCTATGTCTTCTTTGTGGCTTGTACCCTTTATCAACATTAAATAACACTTTCTGTCCTATTTCATGCCTTTTTTTTTGCCTTTAAGTCTGCTTGATCTGATATTTATATTGCCAACCCAGCTTTCTTTTTGATTGCATTCTCCTGATAAACTTTGCCTATCCTTTTGTATGTAACCTTTCTGTGTCATGTTGTTTTATGCTTATCTCTTGAGAAGAGTGTACAATTTTACGAAAATTTACCTATGTGCTTTGGCGCTTTCTGGGTTATCTTGGTGGCTAAAAGTGAGTCCTGGCTCAGAAAATTGTCCTTCCTTCTACTGTTGCATCCCAGCTCGCTGTTATACTTGTATGTATACGATATGACCCTGCTGCCCTCCACACAGCTCAAACTCTATCTAGATCATGGTTAATTGACTAGATATGAATACCTGACTCACCTGGGCCAATTGGAGCTCCTTCTCTAGAAATTAAGAACCATTAAAAGAGAGAGATTTGGTTTCTCTGCATGGCTGGACCTATGACATGTAAACTAGGTAGCTATGGCCAGTCTTGTAGATTTGGAAGAGAGAAAGTCAGTCTTTAGAGACTATGGCACATCATATTTTACAAAAAATGGTGACAGTTATATTTCTAGTCCCACACGCTCTCCCAAAACCTTCCCATTCCCCCATGAGATATGGTCTCTTCTCCATGAAACTGGAGGGCCTTACTGACTGCCTCAATGAGCATCGTGCAGCAGAAGTAACACTGCATGCCTTCCACAGCTCTCTCTTTTGACACACTCAGCCTTGGATCCCAGCCACCATACTGTAAGCAAGTCCAGGCCATGTGCAAAGGCTGCCTATAAGGGCTGACAGCTCCAGCTCAGGTATCCATCAACAACCAGTGTCAACTGCCTTTGACTGCATCAACTGTCAACAGATGTATGAGTGAGAAAGACTTCAGATGATTCCAACCCCCAGCCTTGTAGATGTCCAAGCTAACACAAGTGGATCAGAGATGAGCTATACCCACTGAACCCTGCCCAAAGCAGAGATGTGTGAGCAAAATAAGTGTTGCTTTTATTGTATTGTTTTCTAAAATTAAAATTTTAAATTTGAGATCATTGTAGATTCACATGCAACTGTAAGAAACAATACAGATATCTTGTGTATCCTTTAGCCAGTTTCCCCAGTAGTAACATTTTGCAAAACTATAGCACTATATCAAAACCAGAATATTGACATCGATACAGTCGAGGTATGGAACATTTCTATCAGGAGGCGGAAATGATTCCTCATGTTGCCTTTTTACAGCCACACCCACTTCCTTTCTGCATCCACCCCCTCACTAACCCCTGGTAACCATGAACCTATCCATCATTTCTGTAATTTTGTCATTTCAAGAGTGTTATATGAATGGACTCACACAGTATATAATTTTGAGATTGGATTTTTTTTCGTCAAGCATAATTCTCTGCAGAATCATCCAGGAATGCATCAATAGTTCATTCCATTTTATTTCAGAGTAGCAAATATTCTGTGGTGTGGATATACCACGGTTTCACTGTTCAACTGTTGAAGGACATCTGGGTTGTTTTCAGTTTTATGATATTATGAATAGAGCTGCTATAAACATTCATGTGAACTTTTGTGTGTCCAGATAAGTCTTCCCTTATCTGGGATAAATGCTTAGGAGTGCAGTTGCTGGATTGTTTAGTAACTACGTGTTTATTTATTTATAAAGAATCTGTCAAACTGTTTACCAGAGTGGCTGTACCATTTTACATTCCCACCAGCAATGAATGAGTGATCCAGTTTCTCCACATCCTTGCCAGCATTTGGTGTTGTCACTATTTTTTATTTTAGCCACTTTTAGCCTTGATAGCTATGGAGTGATATCTTTGTAGCTTTTGTTTGCATTTCCCTAATGGCTAACATTGTTAAACATGTTTTCATGGGCTTATTTTTCATCTGTTTATCTTCTTCAGTGAAATGTCTCTTGATTACTTTTGCTTACTTTCTAATCAGATTGTTTACATTTTTCCTGTTAAATTTTGAGAATTCTTTTTATATGCCAGATAATAGTTATTTGTAGGATACATGGTTTGTAAATATTTTCTCCCAGGCTGAAGCCTATCTTGTCAGCCTTTTAACATGGTATTTTGCAGAACAAAACTTTAAATTTTGATGAAGTCTAATTTATCAGTTTTTTTTTTTTCTTTATGGATTGTGCTTTTGGTGTCAAGTCTAAAAACTCATTTCCTGGCCCTAGGTCCCAAAGATTTTCTCCTTTCTTTTGACATGTGTTATAGTTTTATGTTTACATTTAAGTCCATGATCCATTTGGAGTTAATTTCTGTATAAGGTATGAGACTTAGGTTGAGGGTTTTTTATTGCTGTTGTTTTTTGCCTGCAGATCCAATGTTCAGTTGCTTTAGAGCCTTTTAAAAAGGCTCTCTTTCCTCCACTTAATTTGTCAAAAAGTCAGTCGAACATATTTCTGTGGGTCTATTTCTGGGTTTTCTATTCTGTTCCATTGATCTACATGTCTATTCCTTTGCCAATACCAGACAGTCTTGATCATTGTGGCTACATGATATTTCTTGAAATTGAGTAGACTGATCGCTCCCACTTTATTTTTCCTCTTAAAAGTTCTTCTAGCTATTCTAGGTTTTTGGTGTTTTTTTTTTTTTGCCTTTCCGCATAAATTTTAGAATAATATTGTCTGTATCTTAAAAAATCTTGATAAGATGTTGATAGGAATTCTGTTAAATCTGTATATTATTTGGGGAAAATTGTCATGTTTACTCCATTGAATCTTTCATCCCATGAACGTGATACGTCTCTATTTATATTGTACCATTTTAATTCCTTTGACATTTTTATTATATCTAAAAGTTATTTTCTTGGGACTTCCCTGGTGCAGCAGTGGTTAAGAATCTGCCTGCCAATGCAGGGGACACAGGTTCGAGCCCTGGTCCAGGAGGATCCCACATGCCATGGAGCAACTAAGCCCATGCGCCACAACTACTGAGCCTGAGCTCCGGAGCCCGCAAGCCACAACTACTGAGCCCGCGTGCTACAACTACTGAAGCCCACACGCCCTAGGGCCTGTGCTCTGCAACAAGAGAAGACACCGCAATGAGAAGCATGCACACCTCAATGAAGAGTAGACCCCACTCACCACAACTAGAGAAAGCCCGCACGCAGCAACGAAGACCCAACACACACCAAAAATAAATAGTAAATAAAATAAATCAATTTTTAAAAATAAATAAAATAAAAGTTATTTTCTTAGTGATTGCTCTAGGGATTACAATATGCATCTTCACTCATTACATTCTTTAGGACTAACTTATTCCCAGTAGAACATGGAAACTTTCCCCAGTGTCGCTCCAATGAACCCTCCCCTATTGTACTATAATTGTCATATATATTATCTATCTATTTATCTATCTATCTTTCTATCATCTACCTCTGTATATGTATACATGTTATACCCAATACTACAGTATTAAAATTATTTACAAAATTTTAAGTCTTTTCAAAAAGTTAAGACATGAGAAAAATATGTGTGCTTAGTCTCTCACATTAACCACATATGTCTTGTTTCTGGTGTTTTACATTTCTTCCTGTGAATTTGAATTACTGCCTGGTGCCCATTTCCTTTCAGCCCATGAAGTTTCTTTAGTATTTCTTATAAGTCAGGTCTGCTATCAGAGAATTTTCTCAGTCTTCGTTTATCTGAGGATATCTTTATTTCACCGTTGCTTTGGAAGGTTAATCTTGCTGGATATAGAATTCTCGGTTGATAGTTTTTCTCTTATCACTTCAAATAGGTATTTCCAACTGCCTCTGGCCTCCATGGCTTCAGATGAGAAGTCAGCCATTAATCATATTGATGCTCCTCTAATGTGGTGAGAGGGCAAGGGTGTCACCCAAAACTCCAAATCAAGTGGGTCCCTTCTGACCTAACAGTAGCACAGTTGCCAGTACTCATAGCCTGCCCCATCCTGGCAGAACCTCTGTGATGACTGATCTGTGGGGAGGCTGGGAGAAGTCCTAGGCAAGAATGTCATAAACTCTCACTATTCCTGCCTGAAGTTCAGCAGTTTTTCACACATAAACACTTCTCAGATGGTTGGGTACTTTTTGATCAATTTTTAGAGCACTGGAATGGCTGTTTGTATCAATTTTGTCCAGTTTAGCAGCTGTTTGATGGGGAGAGGATTTGCTCACCTTCTCACTGGGCTTCGGCTTACCTCCTCCAGGTTTTAGGATACTTTCCCTGATCACACCCCTGCTCCTGTTTCTCCACCAGGCTGGTGGAGTCTCCCTCGCAGCCTGGAGACCTCGGTGCTCAGCCAAAGAGATGTTGGGGGGAGGTAGGGAAGAAAGGAGAGCTCTGGCTGGGTCCTTAGACTCAAGGTGGCTCAAAGGTGTTTTCAAGCCTTTTGGTAATCAGTAAAATCCCAAATACATTTTAGGCTGAGCATTTTGTATCCAGAGAGAATGAGATCTGTGTCCAGACTCATTCACACATTTTAATAGTTAGAATATTGGCTGGAAAAAGTAATTTGGTATTGAAGACACTTCGTAGGAGGGCATAATAGGTTCCAAAATTCCTCTACCCTGAGATAAAGGGAATTACTTCTTGCTAAAACCTGACATATTTTCAGAAAGAAAGAGAAAATTCCACATGAGGCTTTTTGCTGGCTTTGCTGTAAGTGGGGACTCAGTGGTCCCCTCTATCTCTTCTTGGTTGTGAGGGGCAACACTGATTCCACGTGAAGACCACCTGGGGCTCACATCAAAGCAGGTACTTGTGGGTCCCTCTAGAACAGTGTTTCTAAGACTGGCTCCATGCAATCTTGTAGATTCCTTGGAAGTGCCTCAAGGGCTACTGTATAAGAGATAGAGTCTGGTGGGTGATGTTTTACACTGTTGCCCTGACCCTGGCCTCACCCAGAGCAGCTTGGTTTCCATCTGTCTTCTGTATTGGGCTTCTAAGTAAGATTTCATTTGGAGAGACAGTTCCAGTGTTTACAAGTTTAAAATCAACTGATCAAGCTCAGTATCTCATCTTAAAGGTGAGAAAAGAGGCCCTAAGAAGTGAAGTGACCTGCCCAAGATCACAAAGTTGGTGGCAGACAAAGGACTAGGTCTTACTTGTATGCTTTCATGGTGCATCATTGTCCAGAGCTTGTGTGCTATTTACAAAGACTCCCTTGTGTTCTCCAGCAGGGGTTCCAAAGAACTGTGCCTTTTCTGGTGGCTCTGCCCCTCTTTGCTAGGTGCACGTGGCTGTAGTGTACACCTGGCTTCCCTGAAATGCTTTGAATTCTGGGGGTGGAGGGAGAATGGGGGGTGGTACTGGGTGAAATAAGCATTGGATCTTATCCTTCTTCGTGGATATTCACCATGCATGTTAAAAGCTCCAAGAAGTCTAGCCATAGATAACCCATTTAATTAGTTATTTGACCATTTTTTTAAACCCAACGGTCAGGGTGCAGACAGGAAACAGATGCACATCCAGTTGGGTATTTTAAGGGGACTCTAATAACGGAACTATTTTCAAAGGTGTGAGCAGGATATAAGAAACCCATAAAGGGTAGTACAGTACCCTGGGACTAGTAAGAGTTGGGGGATTCATTCAACCCTGCCCTGACTGGTAAAGGAAGGGAGTGGCTTCTGCAGCCCAACGTGGGAGAGAGCTGTGTAGACAGGGCCCCTGACCTTTAGATGAGGGACAAAGCCAGTCCCTCACGAATGTACTAGGAGGTAGCCTAGGAAATAAGTCACCCAACTTCACTCTCCTCCATCCCTTTGATCTCTTGCCAGGATTCGCTGTTTACCAAACCCAACTAACATCCATAGAACAAACTATACCAATGAAGCAGTCCATAAAGGTCAGCACCTAGGAGACTGCATAGGGTGAGGAGTCAATATGGAGGATCAAATGGAAAAACCGTCCAACGCAGACGTGCTAACTCTTCCTGAAAAACACTACTCTACTACATCCCGAAGATGGTCTATGGGGGTTTGGGCAGATGGTGTTCTAGGTAACAGAGTTTTAGGGTGAGTGAGGAGCTAGGTTTTTTTTTTTTTTTTTTTTTTTGGCTGCGTTGGGTCTTCGTTGCTGTGTGCGAGCTTTTGAGCTTTTTCTAGTTGCAGCGAGCAGGGGCTACTCTTTGTTGTGGTGCACAGGCTTCTCATCGCCACGGCTTCTCTTGTTGCAGAGCACGGGCTCTAGGTGCACGGGCTTCAGTAGTTGTGGGACGTGGGCTCAGTAGTTGTGGCGCATGGCCCTAGTTGCTCCGCGGCATGTGGGATCTTCCGGGACCAGGGCTCGAACCCGTGTCTCCTGCACTGGCAGGTGGATTCTTAACCACTGCGCCACCAGGGAAGCCCAGCAGCTAGGTATTGATGTGGGAGAGTCAAAAGCAGAATTTGTGCCCTACAAAGAGTAGGGAGGCTAACAGTTCCAGGAATTTGCCTGGAGCTCCTCTCTACCGTGATGTGCATACAGTGTGTTGGATTTGGTCTCTCCTTGGACTTATCAGTGGATCACATCTCCACTCCCTTAATTCCCACTCTCCCCTCCCCCTTCTCCTTCAGGGAGTCCTGGGCCTTGGCACAGTGCCCAGTCAGGGCCATCAGCCTCCTGATGGATTGAGCTGGTTAACATAATTAATTAGCGCTCAGGACTCATGGATCGATATGCTGACAAGACTATAAAGTGACAAAGCAATCTCCATCGGAGCTCCAAGGCTGCTTGAAGGAAGCAGAGAAGTAAGGTGGGGCCCACACACCGAGAGCATCTGTGTAGACCATCTGTGGTGAGCAGGTCTCTTAGAATTGGAAGATTCTGCAGCCCCCCACCCCCCGGCCTCTGCAGCTGTGGACATTGTTGGATCCGGCAGTGAGTTTCCTCATACTGGTGTCTGGTTTAACTGCTAAGGGAAGTGGCTAGTTTTCTCTGTGGAGCAAATAAACTGTGTGCTTACATGTGTGTGCATGCAGTTCTGTGTCTGCGTGTTTGCTTATGTGCATGGTTGGAAGGGGGAGAGGGTGAAAGAGAAAGAGTGATTTGGTTGGTGGTGGGCATTCCTGGTGTGAATTCAGTGATGTAGCAAAAGCAGTTTCCGTTGAGTGAGTCAGAGGAAGGTTGCAGGGAACAAATAATACCCAAAGACATCAACAATGATGCAATTAATGGGTTCCTGAGAGTACAAAACAAAGAGGTAGTCTGCATATTGGTTATAGATTCTCAAGTCTCTGGTCTCATCAGCACACCCTGGAATTGCTATGATAGCCTGTGAATTTCCTCCCTGCCTCTAGTCTTTGCCCCTTTGGGTCCACCTTGTGCACTCCTGCTAGAATAGTCTTCTTTAAAGAATTACTTTTTTTTTTCTTTAAAGAAGATGTCGGGGGTAGGAGTTTATTAATTAATTTATTTATTTTTGCTGTGTTGGGTCTTCGTTTCTGTGCGAGGGCTTTCTCTAGTTGTGGCAAGCGGGGGCCACTCTTCATCGCGGTGCACGGGCCTCTCACTATCGCGGCCTCTCTTGTTGCGGAGCACAGGCTCCAGACGCGCAGGCTCAGTAGTTGTGGCTCACGGGCCCAGCCGCTCCACGGCATGTGGGATCTTCCCAGACCAGGCTCAGTAGTTGTGGCTCACGGGCCCAGCCGCTCCGCGGCATGTGGGATCTTCCCAGAGCAGGGCTCGAACCCGTGTCCCCTGCATTAGCAGGCAGATTCTCAATCACTGCGCCACCAGGGAAGCCCAAGAATTACTTTTATACAATATTTAAAGGTTACTTTCCATTTACAGTTATTACAACATATTGGCTATATCCCCTGTGTTGTGGAATGCAGCCTTGAGTCTCTCTTACACCCAACAGTTTGTACCTCCCACTCCCTCACCCCTATCTTTCCCCTCCCCACCTCCCCACTGGTAACCACTAGCTTGTTCTCTATATCTGTGAGTCTGCTTCTTTTATGTCATCTTCACTAGTTTGTCGTAATTTTTAGATTCCACGTATAAGTGATATCATACAGTATTTATCTTTCTCTGTCTGACTTATGTCACATAGCATAATGCCCTCCGAGTCCATCCATGTTGCTGCAGATGGCAAAATTTTCTTCTTTTTTATGGCTGAGTGGTATAGAATAGTCTTTCTTAAACACCAATTTCACCCTGGCCTTTGGCCTATAAGTATTACAAACTACCAATAGGTTAAAGCTTAGATGCCTAACACCAAAGACTTTTGAACTACTATACCTAAGAATGACCTGAGGAATTCATTAAAAAATATTGAGACCTTCCCCCATCCCATGAATTATGTGTTAGGTAGGTGATCCTAGACAGGCCCCAGGAATTAGTATTTTTGAAAGCATCCTGGGTGATACATCTGCAGCTGGAATCTGGACCACACTTTGAGAAATGTGGCAGATGTCACTGCATTTTCGTATGATTTAGGCCTATTTCATCTCCCTCAACACACCAGTGACTTCGAACGACTGGTTTTCCCTCCGCTATTCCCAACCCCCCGTCACCACCTCAGTGCTTTGCTCAAAAACATCTTCCACCTAAACCACTCCTTCCCTCCTCTCGTCCTCCAAACCCTTCCAGTCTTTGGTGATAATACTCCAGTTTCATCTCCATCAAGTCATCCTCAGGTCCTCCAATGCACAGTGATGTTCCTTGCCCTTCTGATAACTGGAGCCTTTATGTCTGCCCCCATTTGCTTTTGGTGCCTACCTGTATATCATCTTGCTTTTTTACGTCTCTGTCTCATTCATTCACTCTTTCCAAGATGATTAAATACTTGGGCATGTAGGGCACATCTCCCCAGCTATGAATACACTGAACATTGCTGGAGGTGGAGAATGATTGTACTTCTTTTGTGTTTACCTTCACACCATCCTCCCTGGGCTGGGCCCCTCGGGGCACTTGTACAATTTGTTGATGAATGAATGAGTCAGTGAATCAACTCTTGAGGCAGCGGAGGATGGGCAGGAGGCCATGGCAATGACATTCGCTTGCCCGTCCTCCTTTCTCTCTTCTCGTTCTCTCCCTCTTCTTCAGCTCAGAGTGGCAGATTTTTCTGGGCCTGTAGCCAAGTGTGTGGGTTGTAATATTTCGTATGTGTCTGAGTACGAGTGTGTGTGGAGGTATAAGGCACCCCTCCTTCCCCACCTCAAATCCAACCCACATTTCACACTTCTTCTTGAGGATGACTTGCCATTCTAATGCATGCCAGCACAATGCCTTTCATCTTCTCGGCTTGAAAAGGTCGATGCGGAGAGGCAGGCCTGTGAGTCATGGTGTCGGAAGGTGGGATTCCTCCCAAGATGACTGGTTGGTTGCCAATGACACTGTGAGGTCACCCATCTCTGTGCTTCCAGCCATTCTCTCTCCTCTGCCTCGGTCTTCTCCTCTTCAGAGGCTTTGACGACGGGTCCCCGGGGTCCCACCCCTGAGAGCCTGGCTTCATGTCAGCCCCTCCCTAGTGGGCCTGTTCTGCTTCCCCACTTCTGGCAAGGACTGTCATTTTCAATGCTGCCTGAAGAAAACGGCCTCACATGGGTTGTCAGTCCCACAGAGGAAAACAATGTGTCTTCTGCCAGATTCACTTAAAAAGACAAACTTAGGGCTCCTTGGGAGGGCTGCTTGCCACCTGCTGGGATCTGCTTCTCCAGGAGAGCTTCGGCTCCTCTGGGCCTGGAGGCCCCGAGCGATGTTTGCTCTGCTTGCAGTAATTGTCGTCACCACAGGAGTATCTACCATCCCCTCGGCTCCAGGGCACTAGTCATCCACTTGGTAATAAAGACTTGAGCATATTCCCGAGAGCTATTTAAATCATACCCATGGAAAGTCAGCCTTGGAATGCCCTGGGATTACCTGGAGCGGGATAGGGGATGAGTCCCGGGTACGTGATGCTGTGGCTTTGGGAGAGAGTGCGATGGTATTGGCCTCTGACACGGGGCCAAACTGGTGGGTTTGTCAGGTGGGCTCCCTCAGGGGGTTTAAGGCATATGATAGTCCCTCAGAAGTGTGATTATTGTGAGACTCGCTGGCAAATTCCAGATTCTTCTCACCCCCACCCATAGGCATACCATCCTACAATTTCCTGAGCTTGATCTAGGCACCCAGCACATCTACTGGGTGACACAAAGTAGCTCAATATTGCAAAAAGCAACTGCAGTTGAAGTAACTAGAACAGAGGGATGATTAATATTTAGAGGGCATGTAGTCTGTGGGGAAACCCTGAAATACCCCGAATAAAAAGGAGGCCACCAGAGGGTCTTCAGCTATCCTGTAACTATTATGAGCTGTGAGTGTACCTGACATAGTACTGTATTTCCCTTTAAGAAGTGCAATTTTTTTGCTATCTGGGTCCATTGTTAATCTGCACATCTGTTCTTTACGTCACAATACCAACTGGAGGACATTCTAAGCCTCATGCCTGGACCAAGAAACCAGATGCACTGTTATAATTCCCAGTATAAATGGAGTCTTACTGTATTGGGCAAAGACAATCATCTTTTTTCCTATCAGTTCCTGACACTATTTGTCGTGTGAGGCACTTACTGTGCTAAGTAATTGACAAGTATCATGTCATTGAAACCTCACAGTAATTCTATTAGGTCGTTCACATTTTATCAATGGCACTGAGTTGCCCAAGGTTGCACAGAATATAAGTGGCTGAACCCAGATTCAAACTCACATCTAAAGAATCCAAACACAGTGCCCTTGAACTCTACACGGTGCTGCTATCTTGCTAGAATGTGCAAATAGAGACTCGTCTGTAGCATCAACTGCAGAGCTGGACAGAGTTTCTAGGGGGATCCAGGGTCTCTTCTTTGCAAACTGGTAATAAGTGGCTGATACCTGGAGTACGTCTCATATAATTTCTAACCTACAGGACCCGTTCTTACACCCACCCCGCACAGCTCTATGAAGCGATCCCCAGCTCAGCCCAGAGCAATGGGCTTGCATCATCGTCCTTGCATCTCCCCATTGACGACAATCTTCCGGCTTCTCATTGCAGCCCTTCTGTTCCTTCACCTAAAAACCATCATCCAATCAGTGCACTCAGCTGAGCAGAAGGTGGCCAGACTGCTAAGGACATAGGTGGCCAGGAGTTCAGGCAGTGAGTGCTCTCCTTTTGGGAACCGTCATACAGAGCACTGATAATAGGATCTGGAATAGCGAGCATGCTGGAGGTCCCCTGCCCTTCCAGGCCTGCTTCCCTGCCCACGACCTTCTTAGAATAGTCCCAGCATATAGCATCTTGCTGGCTTCTCCATGGAGCTCCATCTACATGCAACGGAATGATTTCCTGCATTCCTGGAATGTCTCTACCACCTTGGCTACTGGCTCACTTCTTATCCATCCTTCAAGGCCAGCCAAAAGACCACTTCTTCCACTGCAGCCTTCTCCAGTCTTTCAGCTGCAGGCGATCTCTCCTCACTGGGAACTCCCTTGTGCTTTATAATTTCTTGGGGGCACTTGCCACTTTCTACTTTGTGTTATAATCACACGGGTGCATACCTTGTCTCTTCTATCACATTGTAAGTGCCTTGATGGGGAGTGATAGAGGATTTATCTTTGTATTTCCCAAGTTGTTTAACATAGTGCTTTCTGGGGCTTCCCTGGTGGCGCAGTGGTTGCGCGTCCGCCTGCCGATGCAGGGGAACCGGGTTCGCGCCCCGGTCTGGGAGGATCCCACATGCCGCGGAGCGGCTGGGCCTGTGAGCCATGGCCGCTGAGCCTTCGCGTCCGGAGCCTGTGCCCCGCAACGGGAGAGGCCGCAGCAGAGGGAGGCCCGCATACCACAAAAAAAAAAAAAAAAAAAATATTGCTTTCACTCAATAAGCATCTACTGGATGAATAAATAAGTCCGTTACGCTGGGCACTTGGGGAGATAGGAGGGTGGATCTGACACAATCCTACTTGCACACAATAGGTGTCCAAGAAATATTTTTGAATGAAATAATAAATACGTGAATATATAATTGCGGAGGGTACATAAAATATTTTGAAAATTTTTGTAGAGGGAAGGCTTCATAAAGAAGGTAAATCTTGAGCAAGGCTACAAAAGAGACTTGATTTTGGACTGGGGGATGGGAAACCAGAGGAAGGCACTTCTTTCCTGCAAAGGAAAGCCAAGAATAAAGAGTGAGGGTGGAGCTTGCAGGAGAGAGGGTTAGGATTAGCTAGAGGGTGTGTGTGGGGAAGGTAGCAATAAAGGTAGGTAGGATGAAGCTAGATTATGACAGTTTTTAATGGCAGGTTGAAGACTGACTTTATCCTGATGGTCCCCAAACAGGAGGGTGATATAACAAAGGCCTATTTCCTAAGGATTGATAAATGGGAAGGACTAAAATGGGGAAGGGAAATTAGTTTGTAGGTGTTATAGACTGAATGTTTGCATCCCCTCAAAATGCATGTGTTGAAATCCTAACCCCCAGTGTGATGGTATTTAGAGGTAGGGCCTTTGAAAGGTAATTAGGTCACGAGAGTGGGGCCCTCATGAATGGGATTAGTGTCCTTGTTGAAGCAACGCCACAGAGCTCTCCAGCACTTTTCAGCCAGATGAGGGCACAAAAGGAAGTTGGCAGGCTGCAACCCAGAAGAGGGCTCTCCCCAGAACCCGACTACGCTAGCACCCTGATCTCAGACTCCCAGCCTCCAGAACTGTGAGAAATAAATCTCTGTTGTTTATAAGCCACTCAGTCAATGGTAATTTGTTATAGCCAAGGGACTAAGACTGCAGAAATGCAAGTGGGAGGTAATGGGAGCTGAATCAACCTGAGGTTACTTCCAGATTGAGGTCTCTATAATGTGTGGTCTTTAATGAACAAAGGGCCAGGCAGAAGATGTAAAGAGAGCTGGTAATAAATACTCCCTTACGTTTCTTCCTTGGAGGACTTGTTCCTGCTTGTTGTTGGCTTCAGCACTTGTCTCAGGCAGACGGGCTAACAGGCAGAGCTCAACTTTGATGACGACCACAACCCAAGCCACTGTCCCTACCCACAGTCTTAGATCCCTGAGGAGGTCTCTCTTTGGGACTCTAAGTAAAATGTGAGGGTGGGGAGAGGTGGAGAGACGCTGTGTCCTGTTCCCACCTCCTCCAGAAAGACCACCTTCACTGGTACCAACACAACTATTTTCAGGTATCTGTGCACCCAGTGGAGAAGGACATGGAGCTCCCTTGGATATTACTCAGGGGAGACCTTGGAAATCATTCTGTGCTGAGAATTGGGATACATGTGGGGCTTGGGGGGAAGCCTCCAGAGGCTGGAATAAAATGAAAAAAATAAACAAATAAAGCCTTGCTAGGATGGGGAAGGGCATGGATGCCTGGAGCCATGGATGAGTGCCAATGTCATAAATGTAAAGAACTCAGTAAACTGTAGGGACTGTCTAGGTGCTTTACCTATATTACTCTATTTAATCTCTACCACAACACCTAGGAGGTAGGAACTTGTATTATGCCCATTTTATTGATGAGAAAACTGAGGCACAGAGAGGTAACTTGCCGGTCACATGACCAATAGGCCATGGCTGTTGGTCAGGGCACAGGCTGATGAACCCAGACGAATCTGATGAATCTGATAAATCTCAACCCTCATGAACCGGATCTGAGCTGCTGCTTTGTTCCCGACACATCACAGCTGATCCTGTCACAGGCCCATCCTACTCAGATCAGTTACTAACTCACCTGAGCAGACCTTATTGGTCTCCTGGGAATCCTGGCCATATGAATAGTACAGTAACATAACAAACATCTGCTGATATCCCCAGTGGGGAAGAAAGGACGATTAATAAATTCACCATTTGCTGTACAATTCCACTGTGAGGCAAGTTTGCCTGTTAGGTTGAGAGACATCTACCGTCATCACAGAGGTCAGCTCCCTTGCTAGGAAACATTTCCTTGCTTTGTTTGTGAAAAATGCACACACTGCTCCTTTTCTTTATGAGTAGGGAGAGTCTTCTGTGAAGAACATCTTAAATAAATGACTAGCCTTGACAACAGACACACCAGTGATGCTACTGGATACAGTGGCATTCTGGGACTTTCCATCAGGTGTGATAAAGCACAGGAGCCATGGAGGAGGCATCCCACTTCTGTGCCCCTTTCCTGGGCTCCTGGAAGACTCTGGGAATATCGCTATCTCCCCTTTGAAAACAACTCTAGCTGTTACTGGCTTTAATTTTTAAAAACTATATAATTAACACATGTCATTGTTGAAAAACTAGAAAATAACAATGAACTAAAAAAAGATGTCTAATTTTTTCCACCTAAAAAGGAATAACGCTGAACAAACTGTTCTGTGATGTGACTTTTCAGTGACAAAACGCTGTTGGTATTTTCCAAAGTCAATAATGAACTCTTCTACATTGATTGTAAATAGTACCTTAGTATTCAGCCATATAGACAAGCATCATAATCTGATAGGTGGTGGTGGTTTGTTTGTTTCACCAGTTTCCTATTGTTATATATTTAAGTTGTTTCCATTTCAATGGTGCTATAAACAATACTTTACATCTCTACACAACTCTGTGCAGGTCTTGTTTTCCTTAGGAAAAATTTCTAGAATCAGAATTTCTAGGTTAAAGGGAATGTAATTTTAAAGATTTTGGTTTAATTTCTTTTCGGATACGTTGTGCTGAGTCATACGTCTTTTGCTTGCCAGTTTCCCCTCACTCTGTATATCATGGGTATTATCTTTTTCTATTTGGGGAGAATAGTTTTTGTCAAGTTGAAAGGTTGTAGTGAGATTAATCATTTTTAAAATTTCCCCTATGTTTCACAGTGGAAATATCTTTGATATATGTTCGACTATGTTTAATAGTTTCTTTTGCTCATTTCTCACCCATTGGAGTGATTATCTTTTTTTTTTTGTCTTGCCACATGGCACGTGGGATCTTAATTCCCCCACCAGGGATCGAACCTATGCCCCCTACATTGGAAGCACAGAGTCTTAACCACTAGACCGCCAGGGAAGTGCCTGATTATCTTATTTTTATCCTTTAAAAATGTTTTTAAAGAATTCTACATAGACAGTATATTGCTCTCACATCTATCTCACATCAAAACATTTTTCCCAATTTTTCAAAATTATTTGTCTTTTAATTTTTTGACTTATAAATATCTTAAATTCAAATGTAGTCAGACTTATCTGTATTTTCCTCTATGTTTTGTCTCTTTGGCAATTTATTAATTTATAATTCAAATGGCAATTCTGGGGCACAGACCTTGGGCCTAGTGTGGGTATCTGTTCAAAGAGACCATTCCCATTCCCAGATGGCACAAATATTGTTTTTTTATTCTTTTATGGTTTCACGTGTGGTATTTTAGTCTTCAATATACATGGAATTTATTGTGTTAGGTCATGAGATAAGAATTTAATTTAGAGTGGTTAACTATTAAGTCCAACACAGCCTTTCTTCACTTTTATGCAAGTCCATCTTAATCCTATACCAAATAATTATCCATCGAGGAAACCCGCATATTTGGTGGGTGAGCGCACAGGCTATTTAGATGAACGGTAGTTAAGGAAAGGTTGCCCAGTGAGAGGTCTGCAGGGCCAACTGTCTGCAAACTTACGTCCAGAAAACATTCAATAGTTTTGAGGCTATTTTGATAGTAGAGGAGCAACTAGGGAAATCAAGAGTTTGACTAGGAATCTATCTTGTAAAATATTAAGCAGCAGTTGAATATAAAAGAAAAAAAAAATGGTGGGACTTCCCTGGTGGAGCAGTGGTTAAGAATCCGCCTGCCAATGCTGGGGACACGGGTTTGAGCCCTGGTCCGGGAAGATCCCACATGCCATGGAGCAACTAAGCCCACGTTTCACAACTACTGAGCCTGCACTTTAGAGCCTGTGAGCCACAACTACTGAGCCCGCATACCACAACTACTGAAGCCCCCGCGCCTAGAGCCTGTGGTCCGCAACAAGAGAAGCCACTGCAATGAGAAGCCCGTGCACCGCAATGAAGAGTAGCCCCTGCTTGCCACAACTAGAGAAAGCCCACGTGCAGCAACGAAGACCCAATGCAGCCAAAAATAAATAAATAAATAAATTTATAAAAAATAAAAGAAAATGGAGAGCTAGGCTAGGTCATCGGGTGAAGCTGGCCTCCTGCAGGCTGCATGGTCTTGATTATTAAGTGAGCACTAATTTCCTCCAAACGTCTGTGTTTCTTTGCTTTCCATGTTGATCACAATCCATTACACATAAAATTCCATGCTGCTTATTCTTTCTTTTTGCTACCACTTTCACACTGTTCTAATCATTAAGTTTTCATGATACCTTTAAACATCTAAACATCTAACAGTGCAACTATCCATCTGTATTTTTCATTTGTGATGTACATATTAGTCTCAAGCACTTATGCTTCCAGAGGTATTTTACTATTATGTTGTGAAATTAACAAATTTAGATTTTTGGTTGGAATTATATGACATTTATAGATTAATGTGAAGATAACTGAAATTTTTCCCATTTAGGGACATGGTATATATCCCCCATTTATTTAAATCCTTTATTATGTATCTAAGTAAACATACATTGTCTTCTTTATATAGATCCTATAAATTTTATTTTTATTAGTTTTTAAAATTTTATTGAAGTATAGTTGATTTACAATGTTGTGTTGATTTCTGCTGTGCGGCAAAGTGATTCAGTTATATATATATGTATGTATATATATATATATATATTCCTTTTCATATTCTTTTCCATTATGGTGTATCACGGGATATTGAATATAGTTCCCTGTGCTATACAGTAGGAAGTTATTGTTTATGTAAATTTAAAAATAATAACATTTATTTGTAATTATTTCACATTTTTCAAGGTACAGTGGATATAAGTGCCTAGATTGGTAAATACTATCAAATAGCCAAAAACAACTTAAGGAGGTTGTAACTTACCAAAAAACCAAAATTTGGAAGTATCTCCCTGGGACTTTATAATACTTAAAGTTTGTGTTAAAGTTCTTCATCTTTGAAAAGAAAACTGATGAACCAGCAAACACATAGTTGCAAATAAACCTACAGGGAAGCGGCTTGCCGATAGATTGGGCAATTGGATCAGACAGAGTGGTCCGATCCAGGGGTGTTTAAGGTAACCTGTGGACTCTCACATTCCAAATGACACCAAGGGGCGCCCACCTGTATCTCTAAATCCAGGCAACTGCCCTGATGTTGTACCTCAGGCTCCTTTTTATGTAGAGTCCGGCAACAATTCCTCATTATACAGCTAAGTTTTAAAAACAAGCTAGACTGGAGCCTTCCAGAAAGGCACGTACCTCCAGGGCTGCTCCAGGACCATCTTACATGAAGGGATTCACTCCTCACTAGCTTCTTGACCTTAACAAGCTCTCTGGGTGAGATGCTACCTGCCTGGATCTCAGGTGGAAAGTGAATCCTGTCTTCCAAAAGGGCAACCCTTTACCACCCCACGTAACAGACCTATTCGTCTCCTGGACATTTTGCCCAAAGAATTCGCTTCTCACTTGATCAACCATGGGTTTGGGTTTCCCCAGGCCAAGCTTTCATATGCTAGATGGTGGATGTTAGTCTTGGCTATTCCATAAAGACCCCTGGAATGTGTCTTCCGGTTCTGTGAGGAAATCCATACCCAAAAGTAATAGACCCCATACAGATTTGACGGGCACATGGGCAGGTATCAGGTAAGGGTTATGCTGTAGGAATTCCACAAAAAAACTGCACTGCAATATTACTGTAGGAGCTGGGGAGACTCCGGCTGAGTCAGTTGGTTTGAATTCTGTCTTGTTTGTTATTGCTCTGGGTCTACTGTTGGATGACTTGTACACATGCATTTTTATACATATTGAGATGAGAAGGATAGTCATTCTTTTCCTACTGAATGAATTTTTTATATTGTTTGTTTTATTAGATTATTAAATTAGGAATAATCTGATGAGAAAATTGGTCTTTCTGGGTAATTACTGCTAGAAAGAATGACATAGATCCAAGGTTAGCAAACTATGGTTTGTGGGCCAAATCTGACCTTCCACCAGTGTTGGAAACAAAGTTTTATGGGAACCCAGCTGCACCACTTGTTTACGTAGCACCTATGACTCTTATGCTAGAACAGTAGACTTGAGTAGTTAAGAGAGAGACCGTATATCCTGCAAAGCCTGAAATATTTACTCTTTGGCCCTTTACGGAAAAAAATGTTTGTCAATCAATCCCTGACATAGGTCACCTTTTAGACAGCCCAAGTTATTATTTTGGGTAGGTAGTCCCTAACTTTTCTCCAGTTTGCACAAAATCTCATACAAGTTACCTTATTCATTTTGCATGCTGTTTATCCCTGAAGGTGTCATGATGTGGCAGTGTTCAAACTAGAAAGTCTGTGTTGAGCGTTTTATTTGCCTGGGGTGGGCATATGGCCAAACATGCTCCAAAAACCAAAGTGGTTTTGTCCCTGCTCTGTGGGGTGCAAGTGTGATGCTCTGGTCGCCCACCTGTACTCAACGTGGAGCAGGTGGAAAAGAGTGGCTTCCATGGGGATAGTCTGCACGCATCTTTGACTCAAGTCTTTCTGACAAGGAGGCAGGCATTCTTGCCAGGCTTCTTCATTTTCACAAGCAGATGGGAACTGCTCTCAGATTCATCATCTGTTACACAATGCAGAGTATTTGCTCTGCCCAAGAGCACAGTCTCCAGCTCTACCATGCAATATTTATCAATAGTTTGGTTGAAAGAGACAGTAGCCAGGGAGAATCGTAAGCAGGAAATATAGGCCACTGACTCATCCTGATACGTGAACCATATCGGGGCCAATCACATCAGCAGAGAGCAGGGAGCTCACAGCACTGTGTACCGTTGTCACCATTTTTCACTGACATTCACTCTGAAGTCTGTTGAAGGTTGGTTTGTGAACCAGCCCTGTGAACCTCATTGTTCAGGATAACCTGGTTGGTTACATCATCCCCTTTAAGAAAACCCCTGGGACAAAGATGGCTGATCTTCATACCAAGATGTAGACAGCTTTCAGGTGATGAGCTGTTTTCTTCTTTTAGACACTATGAATTGTATACCCGAAAAGATTCTATTTCTCTGGCTGGCTCTTAGAACGGCCATATCAAATACGCAGGCGAGAAATGATGGTGCAGTACAGTTTAGCTTAATTCCTGCTTTACTTTGTCTCTACTTTTGTATTACTTTCTCATCTTTTAAAGTCCTCTTTTGCCTTGGCAAGGCTCCTTTAATTCCTTCTGAGACAAGGTGAAAGATAGATGAACAACAAAAGTCAAATAAAACAGCAGCGACTACACCCCGCTGCTCTTGTGTGTGTTAGACGTGAGGGGGCCCTCCACCTCTGTTCCAGGGTTTTGGAACGTTCAGGAGTTACTTTTCAGTGTGCTGATCTAAAAGCCAGAGAGCCAGACCATTCCTAACCTCTTTTCTCTGAAAAAGGAGATTAAAAAAAATTCAGATTACAGCAGTAATTGATGTTGTGCAAAACGTCAGAAATTATAGAAAAACAACTAAACTCAAATAAAACTACCTACAGGCCCACTACCCAGAGAACTGTCTTGTTTCTAAAAGACACAGAGAGATCTCATCTGTAATCTGTGAGTTCAGCCAGCCTCCTCCAGAACACTTTCTTTATGATTCTGGACCATATTAATCTACAGAGGGAAAAAAGAAAAACAACTAGTTTTTCTAGATAGTGATTTTTCTGCCCCGCTCTGCCACAAGTTGCTATCACATGATTTTAATGGCTGCTGGTTTCATAACCTAAGAAGTAGGGTCCAGCCTCTTGCTCAGGAGTTTTGGGGCCCTGTGACCAGATGGCACAAGCGCGACCTCTTCATATGGTTCAGGCTGAAAAGCATGCAGATTCTTTTCAAATACGTCAAGATTGTAGCTCTTTACAGCTCTCCAACCAGTAAGTAACCGTATGGAGAATGAAAGCAGATCCACAGAAGCACATTGTAAGTGAATATCAAAGCATCCCGTGTTCCAAGCAGGCGCACACACCACATTAGAACATCCTAGTTCATGTAATTAGCATCGACCTGACTCTTAGTTGGTGGCCAAACCCCAGTTAGACCTTCGACGTCTTGCTCAAGCACCGAGAAAACGTGCTCTTTCCTCTTTCAGGCCCATCTGCATCCCTGGCCCCCACACAAGAGACATCTGCCTGCCTCTGCAGTGATCTTTCAGCATTTTTATTCAGCTACACTTTTCGATGTTTTGTCAGATTCCCTTTGCAGACTCGAATCCTCCCAGAGACAACGGCAGGAATAAATTGCCAGAAATGAAAACGGGGGAGCGGCAGCCCTTGAACAGCGGCAGCAAATCCAGCCAGAGCCAACAGGATGCTATTTCTCTCTTTTCTTTCCTCTTCTTTTTTAATCTCTCCGACTTCTCTGCTCTGCTCTAGAGCATGTCTGTACACACTGTCCCTGCTGCTTCTCTAACACGCCTGCTTGGTGGCTCCTTAGAAAACTTACCATCGGGTTTTGTTTTGTTTTGTTTGTCTGTTTTTTAGAGGCTCAGGGAGTGCTCAGCACCAATATCTGAGATGAATCCAGTGTAAACATCTGTTGAGAGACTGTTTAAAATATTCTTTGAAAAATTCTGTTCAAGCAAAGGATACAAGTTGTTTTGGAAAACGGAGACAGGGAATCTGAGGCAATCTGTGATCTCATGGCCCGTCTGGGAACTTGATAAGGCCAAGAAGCTTCTAGAAGCCTACTTGTAAAGTATTATTGCATGTGACTCAGTAGAAAGAGGTCCCTATTGGAAAGACTTCAATGGAATAGAGAACAAAAGCACAGTCCAAACAATGCGAACTGTGTCATCTGTTAATGAGACAGGTCTTGGTTATGATCCTTGGATTTATTTTGAACATTCAATGTGTTGAGGCTTTCCCTCTTCACGCTTCCTCTTCTGTCTCTTCAAAGAGAGAAAAGATAAGCTGGGGGAGAAGAGCTAGGGTCTAGCTGGTGTCTTCATAACTACTTTTGGTAGGCAGCCATTGAATGAAAGAACCTCTGAAAGTTCGTAGCCAGAAACCCTCATATGAGCTGCAAATATTGTTGCAGTTGGGCTGATCTGAAGCCTCAAGTCCCAAGAGAGTTTGCCTGACTCTAAGAATGAGGATAAGTTGATATTAGGGATTTCTGAAACGGATACCAAATAAATTCTTATTTTTATAAAAATCTTGCTTTACCAACAAGGGACACACAGGGAACTATACTCGATATTTTATAATAATATTTTATAATAACCTATAAGGGAAAAGAATCTGAAAAAGATTCAGACATATATAAATAACTGAATCACTTGCTGTACACCTGAAATTAACACAACATTGGAAACCAAATATACTTCAATTTAAAAAAATCTTGCTTTAAGTACAAAACATATATTTAATTATTATCCTCCAAAACTTGCTTTAAAGAGTAATATAGTCCACTGGTTCACATTGTTTGAGATCAGCTGTCTTAATAAAGCATTAAATTTTTATTAGTCAATCAGGAATTCCCTGGCAGTGCAGTGGTTAGGACTCCGCACTTTCACTGCTGAGGGCCAGGGGTGGATCCCCGGTCAGGGAACTAAGATCCCGCGAGCCACACGGCACAGCAAAAAATAAATAAATAAATGAATAGGGAAAATTCAGGATTATAAACTTCTGGAGCATAACCAGAAAAGTCGACCTTAATCTACACCCAAGCTTTAAGTATAAGGCATCATCATGTCCCATGATGACCCTGCACCATAATCTGTCAGAAAAGGACTTATCAAATGTACTGTGCATGTCCCAGGAGGACAGTATCAGAGGGTCTCTAGAAACACAGTGGTGAATCCAACAGACACCGAGCACGGTGCTTATGGAGTCCAGGATTTATTAGCAGAGGTAGGCAATAAAGAGTTAACAAATAGGCATAATTGCTAATGGAGATAAAGTCCAAGAAGGTAACAACTGGACGTAAGGGATGGATGATAATACAAGGTGATGCCTGTTGAGTGAGCTTGACCAAAGAAGGCGTGCTTCTCTGTAGAAGCGACATCTGTGCAGAGATCTTAAGGACGAGAGGGGCCCGCCATGCGAATGGACAGGGGCTGAGGAGGAGGAGGAGTGTGAGGGAAGGAAAAGTGTGTGTGAGTGTGTGTGCGTGTGTACTGTGTGTGCAAAGGCACTGGGTAGGAAAGAGTTAAGCTGGGTTAAGCATAAGCCTGATGGGGAAACTGAAGTGACCGGTGTGGGTGAGGGCAAAGAGCAGAGAGGGTTGAGATAAGCTTGAAGGAGAAGAATCGGTCAGGACTCTGGACCAGTAAAGAAGCTACTGCAACAGTCAAGCCAAGAAGAGAAGGTGACTGGGCCTAAAGAGGTGATGGCCATGTAGACAAGTGGGCAGATCCCAGACATATTTCGAAGGGAGAACTGTCAGCATTTGCTAATGCCTTAGAGATGGGAGACCAAGAAAGGAGAGAAATGAGGGATGCGAGTCAAATGTGAAGAACCCAACCTTTGCTGAGATGGGGAAGAATGTTGGATGCACCATTTGGGAGGAGGAGATACAATCAAAAGAGTTTTATTTTGAACACATTAAGTGCACACTGAAACAGGATGTCAAGCGAGCAGTGGCGTTTAAGAGTCTGGAGTTCAGAGAAAAAGTTGGGGCTGGAGATGTAACTGTGAGAGTCATCAGCCTCTTTAAACATATTTAAAATGATGAGAGGAGATGAGTTCCCCTGGAAAAAGAACAGATTGGAGAGAGAAGGTCCAGGAGAGAACAGAGGAAACCCTTAATTCTGTGACCTAAGCCCTGGGCTTGGGGTGGGGGGTGGGGGCACTTAGGAGGAGAAAACGAGAGCACATGTTGTCATGGAAACCAGGAGAGTGGAGCATCTCAGGAAAACAGCTGGGTGCTTCAGCAAGGTTAAGCGAGGGCAGGAGGGGAAGGTGGTTACTGGCTTTGTGAACATGCATGTCAAGGTGACCTTGGCCAGCGCAGGATTGGTGGAATGGGGAAGCAGAACCCGGAGTGCTTGTGGGTTGAGGAACACATGGAGGTTAGTGAGGAGAGCAGGTGTGTACAACTATTATTCTTCTTAATTGTGGTGAATACTCATGATGTAAAATTTGCCATCTTAGCCATTTTTTAAGTGTACAGTTCACTGGCATTAAGTCCATCTACCCTGTTGTGCAATCATCACCACCATCCATCCACAGAACTCTGTTTCATCTTCCCAAACTGAAATTCTGTACCAATTAAGCCATACCTCTCCCCTCCTTCCTCCACCCAGCCCCAGGCAATCATCTTTCTACTTTCTGATTCTGTGAATTTGAGTGGAATTCATCCATTATTTGGCCTTTTGTGATTGGCTTATTTCACTTGGTGTATCGCCCTCAAAGTTTCATCCAGGTCATAACCCATGTCAAATTAGCACGCGTCAAAATTGTACATTTTCTTTATCCGTTCCTCCGTTGATGGACACTTGAGTTGTTTCCACCCCTTGGCTACTGTCAATCATGCTCTGTGAACATGGGCGCACACACATGGCTCTTCAGATGGAGGAACGAGGGGGTGGGAGCTGGAGGGGGTGCAGAGTCAAGGAGAGGGCTTGTTTTTGATGGCGTGTTGTTCTTCCCTAAGCCAAGAGAAACCAGGGGATGTTGTATGCCTTTGGCAGTGGAGAAGAGGCAAACGCTGAGCAGAAACGGGGGGCGACTAAAGGAGGGAACTGTCGAGAAGGGAGAAGACTTGGCTTCATAGGCAGGTGCTTCAGTGGCTTTGGCTGTGGGAGGGTGAGGACGTTTCCTGCTAACAGCTTCAGTTTTCTCCGTGAAGGATGAAGCAAGTTTATCAGCTGGGCGTTGAAAGGAGGAAGGCAGAGGGTGGGAGATTTAGAGGAGAGAGAAGTTCTGAAACGATCTCCTTCAAGGAACGTTTCTCCATCTCGGCTGCACCTTAGAATCACCTGCAGAACTTTCCAAATATTCTCATGCCTGTTCCCTCTCCCCTATTCTGATTGTGATTTAATTGGTCTTGGGTGGGTCCTGGGCATCTATAGTTTAGTTAAAAACAACATAGTTTTAAATGATAAAGTTAGTATAACTTACTTTAAAGTTAGTTATCGCTGAAACTCCCTAGATAATTCCCATGTGCTGTCTGGGCTGAGAATGACTGTTTCGGAGAAAAATAATAGGATTACTGGGAGTGTCAGACTCTAATTTGGAATTTGTAATCATAAATTTCAAGTGAGATGAGCCTGTATGGTTTACAGGGTGTGTGTGTGTGTGTGTGTGTGTGTGTGTGTGTGTGTGTGTGTGTGTGTGTGTGTGTATTTCCAGCTCAGCATGTGAAACTCCAGCAAATCCTCATCTGCCTTTTTTCTTTTTAAACTCACACATTTAAGAGTGCATCGATTTCACATCACTGATTCCTATCAGTAACGGGAACAGCTACTGTCACCACGTGCCAAGCACAGTTCGAAGCATCTTAAGTCTATTCATTCCTTCATTCCTCACAATAGCAATACCTCCATTTTACAAAGAAGCAAACGAGGCACAAAAATAAAATGGGGCAGCTGCCAGCATTGACACAGTTAATTAAATGTGTGATAATGGTGGGACCTGAGACCAGGAAACTTAGACCTAGAGTCTGTGCCCTTAACCACGGCACCACACCACCTCTGTGTGCATGATCGAAAATACGGAGTCCCGGGGCTTCCCCGGTGGCGCGGCGGTTGCGCGTCCGCCTGCCGATGCAGGGGAACCGGGTTCGCGCCCCGGTCCGGGAGGAGCCTGCGCTCCGCAACGGGAGAGGCCACAGCAGTGAGAGGCCCGCGTACACCGCAAAAAAAAAAAAAAAAAAAAAAAAAGAAAAGAAAATATGGAGTTCCAGCCCTGCCCTTCCTACAACATGAAACAGAGACAATGCCAGTTGTTGGGGGGACACTTCACCGGGTTGGAAGAAATGCTGTGGTAAACCCTCTGGGGAGGAGGTGAGTAGCAGAACAGGAATTGGAATCTAGAGTCTTAAATTGAAGGTCTGAAGACAGTGTGGAATGAGACCCTGAGGTTTCATTATGAGGACTTGTTTTGGATCCCCTTGCAGTAGAGGTAAGCCTTGTCCTTCCAAGGTGATGTGGCTTTGGAGGAAGGGCTCTGGTGTTCAGCTGGTACAGCGATCCCCAGTTATCCCCGTGCAACCCTGGAGGGAAGGATGGAGACTGGCGAGCATTTTCTTGCTGATGACTTGGGATGAGGTCATAGCAGTTACACATCTGTATTTGGAGAGAAGCCCCGGCACTGCACTGAGCTCTCTCAGTGGGAACTTTCTTTTGGAGAAGATGAGAGAGAGAGAGGCTCCGAAGACTAAACAGGGAGCTCTGGGCAAGGAACGTTTCAGAGCACACAGCCAGAGCAGAGGTCTCTGCATCAGGAAGGGGAAATGGTTTTCCTCATGGATCACAAGCGCATCACTCGGGGAAACGCAGTGGACGCTGCCTGTGTCCAGCCGGGGCCCCTTTGTTGAGCTGGTACGTCTGCCCCCAGCTCCTGGGACAGTCTCCCAATCAGCCACCATGCTACGTTCTAGGGAAGTGTCGGGGTGGGGGCAGCCTCCAGCCAGCGTCTGAGTCGTCCCTTTTCCTCGAGGTGTGTTCCACACTCTGAGCTTCATGTTCCAGGGTCTCTGTGGGCCAGGGTCCAGCTGAGCCCACATCCTTGCTTGGCTTTCTTCCCCTGCCCTCTCCTCCTTCCCTCACCCCCTTTCTCCTGAGAAATCTCCCTCCATAAAACACTTGCCCAAGAATCCCAGCTCAGGATCAGCTCCTAAGGATCCCAACCTGAGATGGGAAATCCTTCTATTCTAGGCATCCAAGAAATACACAAAGTCTTAGTGGTTATTTGGGGCCTCTTCTAAGGGTTCTCCTGGTAATGTCACTCCCTCTCCCCATGATGCTCCGGTGGGAGGATTGCGGGGAATTCTGGGTCTTCCTGGGAGTCCCTGGCAGTGATGTCATCACCTGCTGTGGTCTTTAAAGGAGGTCCACGGGGCTCCACATGCTATGTTTGCAGCTCCCTGTACTCCAAGTAAGACCAGTTCTCCCGGGCTCCAGCCCCTCAAAAGCACAAGCAGAGCCCAGGATATGGGTTCTTGCTGTTCCTTTGGAGGATGGTGACCTCTGGAATTGAGGCAAGGAAGGAAAACAAGCTTTCTGTTTGAGGATGTGTAATCGAGGCTACTGCTGCGTGCAGTAGGACATGTGCTTCATGTAGGGGCCTCCTGAGAAATGGTCCTCCTGGCATTGTCCCCTGGGGGAAGGGTGGCTGGAGCACGTGTGTGCTGGCTCCCATCCCCCACTGGCTGAGCGTCAACCCCAGGTGTGTTAAGTCCCTCGTGTTTCTGGGCTTCCACTGCATCGGACAAAGATGTGTGTAAGATGGGATGCTGTCCTCACAAAGGAGTCTGAGGTCACATGGAACTGTCCCCTGCAGCCAAGGCTGAAGGCAGAGTTGGGCCAAGGGAGCAGACAGGTCCGCCACATCATTTCAAAGGGTCTTAAAAGCACTGCCAAAAACGAGGACACCATTAGAACTGGTTACTCACTTTCCCTTAAAAAACATTAAGATGATACCATCATGCCTAACTGCTCTGTTACCTCAGGCACCACCAGAAGCCCAAGTCTTATGCCTGGTGCCTGAAACACAGTAAGTTCTCAATATACCTGTACTGAACACAGGGGAAATAAAACAAAACATGAAACTTTAAATCAGGACGTTAAGCAGGGGTCAAATCACTTTATAAAGACATGTGGCTGATAGGACAGCAAGCTGTGTCTAAGCTGGGACCACAGCTAAGGCAGGTCGGGGCTGACCACAAGGACATCAGGACGCCGGCAGCCACAAAGCATAGAGCCCACGCTGGCTGTGCCCACCCAGGCGCTGAAGGTGGGACATCAGAGCCTGAAGCTCTCAAACTTCCAAATCCTGTAATCTATTCCCCCGCTCTATTTTCCTGCTCAGGAAGCGGCGCCCCTGTGAGCTGAGCAGCTGCTGCCCTAACTTGCCTGAAGGAGAGATTGTACTGGAGAATCCCACAATCGTTCGGTCCGACGGGCAGTTCTATTTCTCATCACAAATAAAGAAGCGGGCCCTCTGGTTTATGTACTCAGGTCTTCCATGGTTTCCTCGCTATGGGGCAGCTTGCTCGGATCAGCTCTGGGGCACTAACGAGATGCAGCTTCTGGACGTGGAGGATGGACTCTCAGCTCTGCAACCGAGTGATGCACTGATGTGGATTCCACACCACCAGGGCCCTGGTGGTCAGCCAGCCGGCCTCCTGGCAGAAACCTCTCCTTCAGCCTTCTGTACTGACTTAGTGAAGAGGCAGGAAAAGACCAGGCTAAGGAAGGTCAATAATGAGGTCACAGGCATCTCGTCTCCATGGAAGATGGGAGAGAATTTACCTAAACAGGATGTTACCCAGAGACGCGGTGCAGGTTGAAAGTGATGAGACGTAAGAAGCAATTGATCACTTAAGTTATATCTACATTAACAGGGAATTCATAAGAGAAATACTGGAAGAGTGCTTGGCACAGAGAAGGTGATTCATCAATATTTGCTGAATGAACGAAATATATAAGTGATCAATGAACATAGAGTGAAATATCCAGCCTCCGTGATCAAAGAAATGCCAATAAGACAACAAGATACCATTTCCCTCCTCTTAGATTAAAAAAATTGAGAAGAAAAAGAACATAAATAAAGAAAACAACACGTGTTTCTTGGGAAAGGGAAAGGAAAGAGGTACTCATGTAATTACTACAGAATTTCTGGAAATAAATCCAGTGATATGTATCAAAAAATCTTAAAAATATAGAGACCAGGGCTTCCCTGGTGGCGCAGTGGTTGAGGGTCCGCCTGCCGATGCAGGGCACACGGGTTCGTGCCCCGGTCCGGGAGGGTCCCACGTGCCGCGGAGCGGCTGGGCCCGTGAGCCATGGCCGCTGAGCCTGCGCGTCCGGGATCTGTGCTCGGCAACGGGAGAGGCCACAACAGTGAGAGGCCCGCGTACCGCAAAAAAAATAATAATAATAATGAACCCACATCCAAAATCTCAAATTCCAACATCCCACTCATTTGTCTCTCCTACCCCTCCACTCCACGTACCGCAAAAAAACACACACATATATATAGACCATTTCACCCAGCCGTTTCATTAATAGGAATAGATCCTAAGAAAATAATTGAGCATGTTCACTGCAAAACTGCTGAGAAAAGCAAAAAATTGGAAACAACTTCAATGTCTAACAATAGCAGATTTGTCGAATAAAATATAGAACTCCAAGTAATGGCATACGACTCAGTCTTTACAACTCATAATGTAGATAATTTAAAAATTTATACATGTTAAGTGAAAATAATGCAGATTGGAAAGAGTGTAATAGAATAGAATAGAATAGAATATGATTCTCTTTAATTATATGAATTATTTGCATGTAAAGTAAACAATCTAAAAGGCTAGATAGGGCTTCCCTGGTGGCGCAGTGGTTGCGTGTCCGCCTGCCGATTCAGGGGAACCGGGTTCGTGCCCCGGTCCGGGAGGATCCCACGTGCCGCGGAGCGGGGGGGCCCGTGAGCCATGGCCGCTGCGCCTGCGCGTCCGGAGCCTGTGCCCCGCAACGGGAGAGGTCACGGCAGTGAGAGGCCCGCGTACCACAAAAAAAAAAAAAAAAAAAAAAAGGCTAGATAATAAAAGGTTATCTTTGGTAAGATTGTTGGCATTTTTATTTGCTTTTTTGACTAATTCATATTTTCTAATTTGTTTACAATCTGCTTAAATTGTTGGAGTACTAAAAAATTACTTAGAGTTAAAAATTAAACTGAATTAAATTTCGTCAGTTTCCACATGGACTTGATTTGACTTATGAGGTGTTAACGTATGGTTATAAAGCTATACGAGTAATGTTAACAGAGAACAGAATTTGCTACAAGAAGTGGAAGAAGGAACCCTTAGTGGTTGTGCAAGTGAGCTGATTCCCATAACTGGGTGCTGCATTTATTTATCTATGCGTGTCCTGGTAGCGAGGGCAAAAAAAGAATGCAGAAGGTGAGACTTTTTATTTGCCTGCAAGGGAAGGCAAACAGATTCACCCGAAGGGTACCTTCCTCCAGGCACAAAAATGAGACAGGATGTATTACTTTGAAGGACGCAGATGATGCAGTGATTCTTTATTATGTAGATCATCAAAACCTCCTTCAAGGAAGTGATTATTTATTTATTTATTTATTTATGGCTGCGTTGGGTCTTCATTGCTGTGCGAGGGCTCTCTAGTTGCAGCGAGCTAGGGCTACTCTTTGTTGCCGTGTGCAGGCTTCTCACTGCAGTGGCTTCTCCTGTTGCGGAGCACGGACTCTAGGCATGCAGGCTTCATAAGCTGTGGCTCAAGGGCTCTAGCGCGCAGGCTCAGTAGTTGTGGCGCACGGGCTTAGTTGCTCTGTGACATGTGGGATCTTCCTGGACCAGGGCTCGAACCCGTGTCGCCTGAATTGGTAGGCGGATTCTTAACCACTGCACCACCGGGGAAGCCCAAGGAGGTGATTTTTGAATAGAACTTTCTTTAAAAACAGAGTAACATTAAATTGAACTTTGAAATCACTGAGTGTTCAAACTGAATGGGAGTAAGCTCAGGGTATCGAACTCTTTTACAGATGAAGAAACTGAGGGTCAGAGTGGTGAAATAATTTGCTCAGTGAGGAGAAGTGGGCCTAGAATCCATATCTCTTGATTCCTGGCTCAGGGTTCTTTGCACCACACCCCAAAGTCTCCATCCTCCATGCCTCTGGTTCATTCGGGACTGGACGGACTGTTACCAGCCATGCGTCAGTTGTGTTTGACTGTATCTGACCCACCCTCTGGGTTAGGATCCTCTGCAAGGCAGAAATCTCTTCTATCCCCGGCACCACCTTCACAGGGCTCTGCACAGAGAGGGCCCTTGGGATGGGCTTACTGACTCGCAGTCAGTGAGGAGATCATACACAAGATGAGAGGGTTATAATAGAATTTTGCTTTTTTATAACCTGATTGGACATAGCTTTGAACGTTTAGGTAACATTAATGGTTGATAATAACAAGCACGGCAGTAACAATTGCACGTTTACTGAGCTCTTGCTAAGCACCAGGCACACTTCTAAAGCCTGTTCATACATCCTCTCATTTTATGGTCACAACACCGTGCTGGGGGGTGTTCTTCCTACCTCCATTTAACAGGTGAGAACACTGAGGCACAGAGCAGGAGATCAAATTGTCTGAGGCGACACGTCTAGAAGATGACAGAATTGGGGCATGAACCCAGGCAGAATATTCCAGAGTCCCATCCTAAGTCACCAACTGCACTGACTCTCCAGAATAAAGAGAATGATAATGCCTGTCATCCGGTGAGACGCGTTTGTGGCCCAGGCACTGAGCACGGTGACCTCTAACACACCATGCTCTCTGCATTTGATTCGGAGACAGATGCGAGTTATTTACCCCGATCCAAGACAGCTGGCAAGTGGTGAGATTTGGATGGAAACCCACATCTCTTAAAAGTCTACACTGTATTCTACTATGTCTAACACAGCAAAAAAGGCCCCACTGTAGGACACGTTCTGAACCCGTGCACGCGAACCAGGCCGAACAAGGATTTAACTCACCTTGTGGATGGATCCTGGGATTTGTGGCTGAAACATTACCAAGACAGTCACAGGATATGGGAAAGCGTTCCTCACCGTGGGCCAACCCCATTACTAGGCAAGGTCGACGGGGTGGCTGTTTCTGCATTTTGAGGCCTGGGAAAATTCTTGTCCAACCCGCAAAGCCCTTCAATTGAAGGAAGAATAGAAACTGATTCTTTTCTTCCCCACCCAGGACTCACTGAGCACTTGGGCACTCAATGTATTGGATGGACAAGTTGTTCTGCAGTGTCCTGGTGGGGGAACTTTGGAGGGGAGTAGGCATCAGGGAAGGCTTCCTGGAGACGGTGTGACATCTAATTTGTGATATCAAGGAAGAATCTGAGGCATGAGCTTTGGGAAGGGGGCAGTGGGTGATGTGGTGAGGGACAGGGCTCCCCAGACTGGGAAGACGCCAAGTCAGCACTATCCCTTGAGCGCTCGGCTCTGTGCAAAGCTGTAGACAGGCAGGGTGCGCTTCCCTCCCCAGTTTCCCCGTAGGTGCCTTTTGCTCCTCCCGTGTTCCCCTTCTCTCCCCGCCCATCTCCCACCTCAAGTCTGCCGCTTCCTTCATGGACTCTGCTTTCAAAGCCCCTCTCCCCAGGGTGTAAGTGGTCAATTAAATGCCACGCTTTCCTCCACCCAGGTCAGTGCACACAGAGCATCCCTCCCACGTGGAGTATCAGGAAGCTTTGTACCCTCCCCTTATCCCACCGTCTGTCCTCTGCCACCTTAGCTTTCTCTCTTCTACCCCAGAGTGGGACACCCTCGACCAATTCACCCTGTTCCATCTGGGGAAAGTCTGCCCTGAGCTTCTCATTGGAGGCGTTCATGCACTTGCTCTGGTCTCTCTTAGAGCTTGGATGGCCTTAAGGGGAGGGAGTCTCCAGGCCAGGCAGAGCTGCCAAGGATGGGAGCTGCCAAGGACTCTGTGCTCTCCAGTAAACAGCTCCCCGAAGTTCTGGGAAGATGCTCGTTCTGGATACACCCCCAGGAAGCAAGGGAGCCTTGGGCATTTCTCCGAGGCTACACGTGCTGTCTGCCTCACCGATCTGAGATGACGGGGAAGGTGGAAAGTGCTTTGTAGATGGTAAAGCCCTGGCAGGTGTGGACCGTGCGCAGTGCTGTGGCTGACCATGGGTGTGGCTTTTTGAGAGCTCCCCTCCGGCTGGCTTCCCCACCCAGGATTGCTAACGGGCTCGGGGTGAAGCCTGAGGAGCGGCTCTCCTAACGACGTCTGAGCAACTCCTTCTGCCGACGCCCAGGGTCTGTATGACGCTCCATCTAGAGGACTGGGTCTTCACACCCCGCTTGGAGCTGGATGATCTGAGGGAGGCCTGGAGTCTGCATCCCCTCCGCCTGCCCACATCCTTTGAGAGTCAGTCCATGCTTTACGCCGGCAAACCTTCCTGGGAGGGTTTTAAGATGGCATTATTATCCCATTCAGGTATAAAATCTTGTCCCCAAAGCTCATTATTCCTATAAATGAGGATGATTGATTTAGACTCTTGTAATGTAATACTCAGACAAATGATTGCTTCGTTGAAGCTTAATAGGATCACCTGGAAAGGAAATTCCCTCCTGAGAGGCAAAAAGCCAGACAGGTTGTAGGAGACACAGCTTCCGAAAGGCTTGTGGGAAAGGCCCCAGTTTCTCCCCCCGCCCTCCCTTTGCCCCTCCTTCCCTCCCTCCCACTTGGGTGTGTGTGACAGATGGGGAGAGGACAGTAGGGGACCGGGAAGGATGGAGTGGTCACGTGGTGTCTGAAATACCCTGAGTTAGGGAGGTAAGAGGATGGAATTAGCTTAAGAGCCTCCATTTTTCATCCAGTTGCCCAGACCAAAATCTTGGAGTCACCCTAGATTCTTCTCCTTCCTTCACCCCTCACATCCAAGTTTTCAAACAAATTGTCGGCTCTAAGTGTAAAACACAGCCCACTGGGGGAGGGTCAGCACGCTTCCGTGGCTTCTTGTACTCAGAACACCACCTGGACTCTTCACCATGGTTACAACATCCCGTCTCTTTGGGGCTCCGCCTTCCTTTCTGAACCCAGCTCCCTCCTTTCTCTCTCAGACATGTCTCCAGCCCCAAAAGGCCCATTTTTGTTGCCCCAGCAAGTTCATTCCTACCTCAGAGTGTCTGTCCATGGTGGTCCTCTGCCTGGCCTTCTCAAAGCTGACTCTCCCCTGTCATTCTAAACTCACGTGTTTCTTCCTCGGGGGGGTTTCTATGACCCCCTATCTAAAGTGTGTGCCCTGTCACTCTCTTGTATCCTATTGCCTTACGACCCTTATTACAACTCGCATCTGTCTTATTTACGTGCTTGGTCATTGGCTGTCTCCCCTGCTAGAAGATAAGCTTTTGAGAGAAGGTGACCATTTTGGCTTGTTCACGTTTGTATCCGCAGTACCTAAAAGAATGCCTGGTCCGTAGTAGGTAACTCAATAAATACTTGCTGGGTGAATGTAAAGGAAGCCACAAGATCGCACAGCCAAGGAGGAAGCAGAGAAGGATGCTGTGCTGTCACCTCGTACCTGGCGCTCACCTGTGAGTACCACCTGTGGGGCTATGACCGAGAAGCCGTGGCAGGGTGCCCACAGGGCCTGGCTCGACCCCGGTGGACCAAGTCCAGGGATGCTGGCTTCACTTCACTTTACAACAGACCGCATCAAAACCTCAGGACAAGTCTCCTAAATGGACCAAGTTCCCTGGGCTTCTGTGATCAGGATGGAGACGGCAGGGGAGCAGGGATGGACAGCCTCCTCATGACATTTGGAAGGGCATTTCTCAAGGTGAAATTTTGTAGAGTGCTTTAAAAATTCTACCCAAGTCTGGGGGCCAGGGAGCTTCCACGGGTACCGGGAGACTCAGCCTGCTCACAGCTGCCTCATTCCTGCTCTGCACTCTGAGATTTCAGGCAGAACGCTCCGGATTGGAACGATCCACCTGCAAGGCTTGTGAGGTCAGCCTTCCACTCTTCCTCCTCGTAGGTGAGCCCCTTCTCCCCTGCCAACCTTCGGCAGAGGGTTGCGAGGCTCACGGACCCTTCCGAAGTCAATGAGAAGTTTTATCCACCCCGCTGCCTTTCGGTAATAGCTCACGCATCCATCCCAGAGAAGTGAGCATCTCCCTTTAGGTTTAAAAATCGCCAGAAGGCGTTGTGTGCTTTTGGTTCTGTTTTTATTACATTGTGAATATTAGTACAAGGTTAAATACACACAGAGACAGGCAGCAGAAGGCTGCAGAGAGCGTACACGTCAACATACTTGTACACAGAGAGGGAGTACAGAGAGGCTGACAGAGCACACAGATACACGGAGAATACAGATCCCAGCCACCGGAATGCTGGCTACATCCGGGATACATTCGTACACAAGGCAGAGCAAGGGGTACAGAGAGCGGATGTCAGTTGATAAACATCATCAATTAAAATCCAGCCATTTGTGTTACACTTGACAACGACAACAATATACAAAGCCTTATTACATCTTTAAGGGCAAAAGGTCTAGGGAACCTCAAAGAGCTTTGCAGAAGCATCTCAGAGGCCGGGCTCCGAGGGGAGGAAAGAAGCCGGTGGTGACCACAGAGATAATGAGGGGAGGAGAACGGACTGTTAGACTGAGGAGCGGGAGCCGTGGGGAGCCGTGGGGGCAGGTCAGCGGGGACAATGGAGCCACACTCTTCAGGAACCTCGGTGACACCAAGAAGATCAAAGGCCCTCCTCCGTCTAGATCCACAGCCCCAGCCCCATCTCTACTCTCCGGAGATTGGAAACGACCCCACAGGAGCCCGATGTTTGCTTTTGTTCAAGGTACATTTGGTGACTAAGTTCCCAGCGCCGGATACAAGGCAAAGGGCATCACCCCTGCGTGGTGAGAACTGCCATCGAAACCTCCATCTGTCACCCTTGGGGTCTAGCCCTGGCTCTGCCACCAACTAGCTGGGCAATCTGAGCAAGTCACTTAACCTCTCTGAGTCTCAGTTTCTTCATCCGTGGTATGAGGATGCTGGCTAGATGCCCTCTAGACCCCTTCCAGCTCTTATAGAGGGAAATTCGGGGGAGTTTTAATAGCACCTTTTTTTCTAAAGAAATAAAACAGAAAGGAATTGATTGAACAATGGTAATCCAGTTTCCCAGACACCCATCCTACCCACACACCCCCAGTCACTCCCAGAAACCAGACCCAAAGCCAGCAACCAGACGCCTGGAGACCCGGCTCTGTGCCCGAAGCCATCCCAAGAAGTTCAGGGCAGACTTCTCAGGATTAGGAGTCACTAGTGCCTACTCCTCGAATCGTGGTTGCTTTGTAAATCCCAACCGCCCAGCCCGGTGCACAGCAAATAGGAGATGCTTTTGGCCTCAGCCTCCTGCATCCGCGTATGTCAGAGCAGTCGGACTGAATTTCTGCAGCGTTCCAGTCCCAAACATTTCAGCCTCTGCCTTTGTTCCTAAGGCTCAAGTAGAGGGACCTCAAAACCACCGAAGTGGAAATGGGGAAAAGCAAAGTGATGGGCATCAAGGAACTGTCCACTTCCTGGCAAAGCAGTGGCTGGAGCACACGGCAATTCCTCCACCATCTCTGTCTGCCTTTCCCTCTCTTTCTCCCTCCTTTTCCACCATCAGGAGAGGGAACAGGACCCCTTACCCCTTATGTTCTTGTCCCCTGTCTGCAAGGCACCTCTGGGACTATGAAGGTGTGAGACAGGAGGCTCTGTTCTCTGAACGTCGCTAGGGGGCCGTTGTCATCTCTCTCTGTTTTCTCCATTGCTCAGTGCTCAAGAAGCACCCGCTTGGGACCACCTGAATTCTCTTTGCTCCGTGTCTTTTCTCTTCTCTGGCCTTTGGTACCCACGGAGGGCTGCTGCCTGCAGGGCCGTCTCCCATTCCTGGAGACAGGATGACATCACCCTTTGGTCTTCTCTTCTAGGACCAAACAAGCCTCATTAATTCCTATAATTGGTTCTGAGCCCCTTCCTTGTCTTTGCCACCTTGAAAACAGCATCTGCTCGCTTGTCTCTAGAGCAGCACTTGGGTCTATATCTTTTTCTATCCACTGGAGACAGTAGAGATTAGTATTTAAGTACCTGGCCTCTGAAATGAGACTTGAGTCGGAGCCTTGGCTCATCATTTACAGGCTGTGTGATCACGGCAAGTTACTTAACCTTGTTGAGTTCATCTGTAAAAAGGGACTTATGAGAACACCTACATCCCAGCACTTGTGAAGACTGAATGAGGTCAGGCATGCGAAGTGCTACCACCATGCTTGGCACACTGGACAAAAACCAAACCAAACCAGAACAAAAACACCACTCTTTCTGCCTTGCCTCCCAATCTCTCTGTAGACCCCAGTGGAATCTATAGTCCACCCAGGAGAACTTTCTGAGATCATGGAAATTCCAGTATGGTAGCCAAGAGCCACATGTAGCTACTGAATACTTCAAACATGACTGGTGCAACTCATATGCACCAGAAAATGAAATTTTAATTTTATTTCATTTGAATTAATTTAAATTTAAATTGCTACGTGTGCTTCACGGCTACCATATTGAATATATTCTAGATATATGTCTATATATCTATATACATAGACATATCCGGGCCAGTGGCTACCTATGGATATATCTTTGCTGTGCACAAGGGAAGGGCTGGTCTTTTGAGCAAACCAGGGAAAGTGTGGTATAAAACGTGTCCTGGGCTGGGGTCTCCCCTTGACGCTACCAGGGGACCTTGGGCAGGTCATTTCAGCTTTGTGCCTCAGTTTCCTCAGCTATAAAATTGGGTAGTTCCAGTGTTCCAAGACCCCTTCCATCCAGAGCTGCTGTATATGGGTACAAGAGCTGTGCACAGCACTACTGCAGACAGGCAGTGCCATGCATGAGGCAGCAGTGGGAAGGGTGCCCCCCGGAGTTATGCAACCTCACATTCTTGCTTCTATCCTTAAATATGCTGGGGCTTGACAAGGTTGGTTTTCCAGATGGCCTCTTCGGAGACCTCCAGCAAGGAGCTTTCAGGCCACTTCAGAATGCAATCTGGGAAGGGGTGGGGATGGAGGGCAGGAGGGGAAGAGTGCCTGCCTCTGGTGTTCGTTCAGAGTCCCTGTCAGTACTGCCTGGGCCAATGACTCAACTCTCTGCCTCGGTCTCAGACTCCACAGACATATTGCAAATGTTTGTAGCCGCTATTTAATAGCGCCACTACAAATAGCGGCAATTTAATTGCTAGCAGACATGCAGCCTTAGTGGACATGAACACCATGGCACAAACGAGCCCATTCTAAAGTGCTAAGTAGCTGAGAGCTGTTTCACTAAGGCAGAGAGCTATTTGGAGCCTGTCACTACCTAGAGAAGGTAGACCTAGGTGGGAGGTGGCGGGGGAGTGAAGCTGCAATGTGTGTGGGGGGGGCATTGGGGGTACATGCAGCGGCACCTTACAGGGGATGAAAGGTCCTGAAAGGGGGGACAGTGGTATTCCTAGCCCACTTCCTGGGCAGCCCCTTTGCCAGTGCTCACTCCCTACCTTGGACGGCAGTGCTACGCCCACCACCTCCTGACAGCGCACCCCATCCTCTCCCAATTCAGCGACGCAACAAATTCTAGGCCCTGTGGAACTCCTGCTCCAGGGTGGACCCTTGGGTCTGTATCTCTGCCCTTTTTTCCGGAAGAGAAGCTTCAGTTGGCTGGATGTTAATTACGCATCCTTAGGAAGCCGGCCACGTGTCGCTGTTCCTCAGGGGTGCAGCCCCAGCTGTTGCCAGCCAAACCCCTGGAGGCCCACAGGACACGCTTGTGACAGCAGGATAGCGTGACTGCCACATCCGTCCCGTGCCCCTCTTTCCCTCTTAGTAATAGTGATGACGACAATGAGGTGAAACTAACGAGCATTTACTGAGGGGCTCTGCCAGGCTCCGTGCGAAGCACTTCAAACCCCTCACTTCACCGAATGCTCAAGCCAACCTTCTACAGATGTAGGGGTTCAGGCTCAGAGAGGCTAAGTAACTCCTCCAAAGTCGCATATTTTATTACGGGGTTCAGCTAGAATTCCAACCCAGGTCTGCCTGGCCCCCCAGTCCAGGCTCCTCCCTTCTCCCCCTCCCTTCCTCCTCCTTATTTTTTTCTTTTTCTTTCCCTTAGTCATTGCTCCTTCCCTTTCTTTCTCTCTCTAGTGGAAGAGACACACAGGCCCTGCCCCCAGGGAGACAGACACTCACACAGATGATTCTGATGGAGGGTGAGAAAGGATGGGACATGGGTTCATGAAGGACATGGGGGGCGGGCAGCGGAAGGGTGACCAACAGGGAAGGCTCTATGGGAAGATGCACCCCTTGGGTCGAGCCCTGGTCCTGGGAGACACTGCCCTGTGCAGTCGGGAGCCCCCGGCTTCCTCAGGACGTCCCACCTGTGGACCGCATTGTGTAGGAGAGAAGCAGGAAAAGGCTGGGACTAGTAAGGGCCCACACTCCATCCTTCTCTTCCTTCTACAAACACTGTGCTTATTAAGCACTTACTGGGAGCCAAGGGATAATAGATGAAGAAATAAAGTCCAATACCTGCTCCCAAGGCCTCAGAATCCAGGCTGGGAGCAGGTATACCCAATGGGATAAGTCGGCAAAGGAGAAATGGGCTTTGACAGCACTGAGATGTGGTGCTATGTGGACCTAGAGGGTGGGAGGTGTGTGAGCCCAGTATTGAGAAGTAGACATGGGAGGGAGAGAGAGAGAGAAAGAGAGGGAGAGAGAGAGAGAGAGGATGGCCTTACAGAAAGAAGGAAATAGAAAATGAGTTGGCTGCTGAGAAGTTTGATGGGCTTCAGAGTCCAAGGCTGTGGAGAACAAGACTGGTGACAATCTGTGGCCAGCTTTGGGATCAAGGGAAAGATTTAAGACCAATGTTTGATAAGGTGTGATGGGCTCCTGAAGTGACGTTTCCTGGTGGTTTGACAAAGCCCACGGCTGTATTCAAGGCCAGCAGCCCGACGAGGCTGGGGAAGCCTTCCCGGTCCACACCGTGGTCCCAGCCTCCTTGGCTGATGCGATTCGGAAGGCATCCTGTTTCACTTGGACCCGGACACGGCTAAGATCCCACATGCCTCGTGGCCAAAAAACAAACCATAAAACAGAAGCAATATTGCAACAAATTCAATAAAGACTTAAACAAAGTGGTCCAAATCAAAAAAAGTTCTTAAAAAAAAAAAAAGAAAGAAAATGACAGTTGAAACACAAGAATTTCTAGGAGCAATCTCACAGCGTGAGCCAGGCTGGTCTCCTATGACTGCAGGTTCCCCATTCTTCATCCATTTCTCTTGCCCTTCTCTTCTCCTTTGCCCAGGTCAAGGCCTCAGGGCCTCCCCTATCAGAGGTGGTCCTGAGGAAAGAATCTAAGGGGTCTGGCCTAGGACAGGGGCCCTGGAACTCCTCCCTAGGAGAGTCTGTGGCTCAGTGTCCATACTTACTGGAAGAGGCATGCGAGCTGAAGCTGGCCTCCATAGGTATTTCTTTGGCCCTCATTGTTTAAAAATTAGGAAATTATATACAAAATCTTGACTCCTGACTTCTCTTGAAAAAGGAGAAGGTACAGTCACACGGGACCTGCATTCCCACATGGAGATGATTAGAGAAAGCTCAGTGATTGGCTGGATCCTTTAAATAAAACTATGCCTTCCAGTTTTCCACAGTCCTCACCATTCCTTATTATTTCCCATACCCCACTTCATCTCATCCTGTGCTTAGCTCTTGTAGTCATTTGAGTTTACAGCCCCCGCACAAGGGCAACTTCTTGGTCATTTTATTCTACAGTGAATGCAAATCTAGACAGTAACTCTTGGAGAGCGTGTGTTTGTCTCACCTGTGATGGACTGAGGGTATTAAAGGAATTTCAGGTGGCAGGAGATTGGTTGGAAGAAAAACAGTGGTAAGAGAAGGGGCACCCTCCTGTGGATCTGGAAATCTCACCAGATTGGACAGTCTTATTTGGCAAGTGGGAAAGCCCACTTGGTTCCCAGGAGATTACACCTGAAGAATCTTAAATTTTGTCACAGTTAGACTGTGAGCCCCAGGACAGCAGACACCAGATTGTTTCTGGCACATAGTAGTCATCAATAAATAGATGTGGGATCGATGGATGGATGGATGGATGGATGGATGGATGGATGGATGGATAATGGATGGATGAATGGAGGTACAGATGGATGGATGGATGGATGGATGGATAAATGGATGCATGGATGGGTAGATGGATGGATGGAAAAATGGACAGACAGATGGAGAGATGGATGGACAGACAGATGGACGGATGAATGGATGGATGAACGGATGGATGGATTTTCAGTCGCAGCTTCAGGCCTTGTTCTGGTTGAGTGGGGGCACAGGCCAAGCATGAAAGTGGTGCCCTGGGAGAGGCCTCTGGGGATGCTACAGATGCAGCCTCCCCTAATAATTGACACTTCCTCCCCTCAGTTTCCAACTGTGTGATTTAAAAGTCTGGCCTGCAGCCAAAACACCACAACTGTTAGACATTTCACAGATGAATCAACACCCTGATGACTCAAAACTAAACAGACTGGGCTTCCCTGGTGGCGCAGTGGTTGAGAGTCCGCCTGCCGATGCAGGGGACGCGGGTTCGTGCCCCGGTCCGGGAGGATCCCACGTGCCGCGGAGCGGCTGGGCCCGTGGGCCATGGCCGCTGGGCCTGCGCGTCCGGAGCCTGTGCTCCGCAACGGGAGAGGCCACAGCAGTGAGAGGCCCCCGTACGGCAAAAACAAAACAAAACAAAACCTAAACAGACTGAAAGAATGTGAGCCTAAAACATACATGAGCCAACGTACCCACTTCGTTCTTGGAGGGATGGAGCGGTGGCCCTGCCCATGCCAGGAACAGTGGAAGGCGGCTCAGAGTCCTTGCGGTCTGGCAGTCCTCTTAGGACACGGCCAGGCCAGGGTCATAGCCAGGGCACAGAGAGGTAGTAGCTGCCCCAGGAAGATCCTGGACACAGGACTTCTCTTTGGTAAATTCTACCGACCAGCACGGGAAAGAGCCGGAGGACAGGCACGCATGTTGGGGCACACACCCAGGCCGGCACCTTCCCTCCCCGTACCCCTCCCCTCCCCCAGCCCTCCCCTGCCCTGGCAACCTGTCCAGTGTCCCCAGTTCTCTAGGTCCCTGTGGAACTTGTTTCCCCAGGTGTGGAGAGCACAGCCCACCCAGTGCAGCTCAATCTATGACCTGTAGGGAGAGACCAGGTGGTGAAGTGCTTGGGGAAAAGTCAGCCCCCCAAGGTCACAGGGCTCCTAAGTGGTGAACTCCATGTCTCATGCTGTGTGATTAATACCCGGAACAGGCTTGACGGTGGACCAGACGCTTCCACCCTGGGGCTTGGGTTTCCGGCAGGTAGAGCTCTGTGAGGTCGCCCAGGGCAGAGCCAGCCGCTTGTCCCACTTGCCCAGAACTTTCCTGGTTTCAGCCCTGAATTTCTCACATCCCAGGGAACCCCTCATTCCTGGGAAAGCTCAGAATGGTTGGTCACCCTCATCAGAAGGTAGGTCCTCCTCGGCCCTGTTGTCTTCGATTTGGCTGCATCCTGAATGCTTTGAACAATATTAATGACTGACTGCCGACTCCAGACATTTTGATTTAATTGGTCTAGATGTCAGCCTGAGAACGGAGAGTTTTAAAAGCTTCCCAGGTGATCCTAATGCACAGCCGTGGTGGAGAACCACCGGCTTAGCCTGAGGAATCTGGCCTGATTCTGTTTCCAGGTTAATCCATCACCAGCTCAGCTTTGTCTGTATCCCTCTGTGATACTGTGATTTATAATAAGAAATATACATTTGATCATTTCCTCATTGCTGGCACAGAATTCCTAAAACCCTTGGAATTCCTAAGTGAGGAGAGCAATCAGGGTGTCTTTTGTTATGCTAATGAGGCGATTGGACCCCACTCCCGGCCGGGGGCTGGTTACCAGGGAAACTGCTCTTGTCATTAGAGGGTTGGAACTTTCAGTCCCACTCCCAGACCTCCAGGGTGGAGAAAGGGGCTGGAGGTTGAACCAGTCGCCAATAGTCAATTGTTTAATCAAACATACCTATGTAGTGAAGCCTCCATAAAAACCCAAAAGGTTGGGTTCTGAGGGCTCTGTGAATGTGTGGAGGTGCTGGGAAAGTGATGCACTCGAAGGGCATGGAAGCTCCACGCCCCTTCCTACACACCGTGCCCTGTGCACCTCTTCCATCTGGCTGTTCCTGAGTGATATCCTTTTATAATGAACTGATACTCTAGTAAGTAAAACGTCTCTCTGAGTTCTGTGAGCCACTGTAGCAAATTCATTGAACCCAAGGAGGGGATGATAGGAACCTCCCATCTATAGCGCCGCAGGTGACAACCTCGACTTGTGAGTAGGTCTGAGGTGGGGAGGGGAAGGGCAGCCTTGTAGGACTGAGCCCTTTACCTGTGGGATCTGACATTATCCTCTATCTCTGAGTAGATGGTGTCAGAATTGAGTTGAACTGTAGGACACCCAGCTGGTGTCAGAGAATGGCTTGGTGTAGGAGAAAACTCACACGTGGGAATTGGCTGTCAGATATCACCCTCCAACGAGTCCCTATTTCCTACCAAAACATGCATGAACTCCTCAGCCTGGCGTCCAAGAGCTTCCCGGAGTGGCTCTAAGCTAACTTTCTAGCCCCATCCTTCATCAGTGCTCTTAGGTTTTTGCTTTATTGTAGCTAAGTGCCCCGTTAACTTAAGGAGGTACCCCGGGGAATCCTGATGCAAGGGGCCGGAAGACCACACTTGGAGAAACTCCGTTTTCACTGCCATCTTCTGAAGCTCCCTGTTCACTGAATGTTCTGTGTGGGTGCAAAAGTGGTGCGTTTATGCCTACAGGCACCCTAGCCCATAAGTAACTAGTAATTTAGGCAACGGAGACGGGATGGCCGGGCAGGTATGGGCAGCAAGCCACAGTGGCGGGGGGTCTGGGCAAGGGTAGTAAGGCGGTGTCCTTCAGCCCGGCTCCTTGTACCCGGCCTGTATATTTCCAACCCCTTCTGATAAAGAGGAGAGAACGGTAATGGCTGATTTCGTTCGTATGTGGCTGAGAACAGAAGGGAAAGCCTTAAGGAGCTGTGGACGGAAACCCTTATCTTTGGGTACTCCTAAGCCAGGGTTTCTCCACCTCAGTGATACTCACATTTGGAGGCCGGCTAATTCTTTGTTGTGTCAGGGGGTGGGAGAGTTGGGGGTGGGGACTGTCCCGTGCATCGCAGGATGTTTAGCAGCATCTCTGGGTTTTACTCGATAGGTGCCAATAAACTGGCATCCTCCTCCCAGTCGGGTTGTCCCCGGGTAGCAAAACTGTCCTGGCTTGAGAACCACTGTCTAAGCCTGGCTTCTCATTTAGGCATCCATGTGGCCTTGGTGTTTGTGTCCTGGACCTGCCACTCCCCAGCTGCCGCCTTGCCTCCTAGAATCTACCCTTGAGCATCCTGGAGCTCTCTGAGTTGTTTTTTTTTTTTTTCATTTGACACATGGGGCCACTGCCTACTTTGCCGATTAATGCGAAGAACACATGAGATACAAACTATAAAGAGCCACATCATATTCCAGAAAATATACTGAAGCACTACTCTCTCTTATTATTATACACAAATAAAACTAAGTCAGTATACTCAAAGGAGAGTTAATTTTAAGTGATGATGGATAAGGGCACTCCAGAAACTCAGTTTTTGTGGGTTTTTTTTTTTAAACATCTTTATTGGAGTATAATTGCTTTACAATGGTGTGTTAGTTGCTGCTGTATAACAAAGTGAATCAGCTATATGTATACATATATCCCCATATCCCCGGAGCCTGCCTGAGGAGGAAGCCAACACGGAGCAAAGCAGAACAGAGAGACAGACAGATAGATGACTGATGACACCATCTGTTCACCTGGATCAATCCATGCCTGAACTCCAGCATCCCAAGCATTTTCAGTAAAATAAAGGACCCTCTCCACTAGTAAATGTGATGATTCTGACCAGTCTAATACCAATAATTGCTGCCTATAAATAATGAGCACTACAACTTCCTCAGGGCCAGTTACTGGACACAGTTTAGCTACTATGTGCAGCTTCTAGTTATCCGTTTGTCCAGTTGACTGAGAGCTCACAGGGCTGGCCTTGGATAAAACTTTAAGTCAGGAAAGTTACCTCTCCTCCTCCAGTATCACAAAACTCTAGGTTCTTTAGTCCCAGTGCCTTCCACCAAAACAAAAACTGACCTGATGATAGATTTTTTTGCCCTTTAGTCTGAATGAGATTTGAACAAGTTTTTGCCTTGTAAAGCAACTTGGGCAGGGGATTCCCTGGTGGCGCTGTGGTTAAGAATCTGCCTGCCAATGCAGGGGATACAGGTTGAAGCCCTGGTCCGGGAAGATCCCAAATGCTGCGAAGCAGCTAAGCCCCCGGGCTTAGCTGAGCCTGTGCCCTAGAGCCCACGAGCCACAACTACTAAGCCCACGTACCACAACTGAAGCCCGTGCGCCTAGAGCCCGGGCTCCACAACAAGAGAAGCCACCGCAATGAGAAGCCCGTGCACCGCAACGAAGAGTAGCCCCCGTTCACTGCAGCTGGATCAAGCCATGCCTGAACTCCAGCATCCCAGGCATTTTCAGTAAAATAAAGGACCCTCCCCACTAGTAAATGTGATGATTCTGACCAGTCTAATACCAATAATTGCTGCCTATAAATAATGAGCACTACAACTTCCTCAGGGCCAGTTACTGGACACAGTTTAGCTACTATGTGCAGCTTCTAGTTATCCGTTTGTCCAGTTGACTGAGAGCTCACAAGGCTGGCCTTGGATAAAACTTTAAGTCAGGAAAGTTACCTCTCCTCCTCCAGTATCACAAAACTCTAGGTTCTTTAGTCCCAGTGCCTTCCACCAAAACAAAAACTGACCTGATGATAGATTTTTTTGCCCTTTAGTCTGAATGAGATTTGAACAAGTTTTTGCCTTGTAAAGCAACTTGGGCAGGGGATTCCCTGGTGGCGCTGTGGTTAAGAATCTGCCTGCCAATGCAGGGGATACAGGTTGAAGCCCTGGTCCGGGAAGATCCCAAATGCTGCGAAGCAGCTAAGCCCCCGGGCTTAGCTGAGCCTGTGCCCTAGAGCCCACGAGCCACAACTACTAAGCCCACGTACCACAACTGAAGCCCGTGCGCCTAGAGCCCGGGCTCCACAACAAGAGAAGCCACCGCAATGAGAAGCCCGTGCACCGCAACGAAGAGTAGCCCCCGTTCACTGCAGCTGGAAAAAGCCCTCGCACAGCAATGAAGACCCAATGCAGCCAAAAATAAGTAAATTCACGGAGCAAAGCAGAACAGAGAGACAGACAGATAGATGACTGATGACACCATCTGTTCACCTGGATCAATCCATGCCTGAACTCCAGCATCCCAAGCATTTTCAGTAAAATAAAGGACCCTCTCCACTAGTAAATGTGATGATTCTGACCAGTCTAATACCAATAATTGCTGCCTATAAATAATGAGCACTACAACTTCCTCAGGGCCAGTTACTGGACACAGTTTAGCTACTATGTGCAGCTTCTAGTTATCCGTTTGTCCAGTTGACTGAGAGCTCACAAGGCTGGCCTTGGATAAAACTTTAAGTCAGGAAAGTTACCTCTCCTCCTCCAGTATCACAAAACTCTAGGTTCTTTAGTCCCAGTGCCTTCCACCAAAACAAAAACTGACCTGATGATAGATTTTTTTGCCCTTTAGTCTGAATGAGATTTGAACAAGTTTTTGCCTTGTAAAGCAACTTGGGCAGGGGATTCCCTGGTGGCGCTGTGGTTAAGAATCTGCCTGCCAATGCAGGGGATACAGGTTGAAGCCCTGGTCCGGGAAGATCCCAAATGCTGCGAAGCAGCTAAGCCCCCGGGCTTAGCTGAGCCTGTGCCCTAGAGCCCACGAGCCACAACTACTAAGCCCACGTACCACAACTGAAGCCCGTGCGCCTAGAGCCCGGGCTCCACAACAAGAGAAGCCACCGCAATGAGAAGCCCGTGCACCGCAACGAAGAGTAGCCCCCGTTCACTGCAGCTGGAAAAAGCCCTCGCACAGCAATGAAGACCCAATGCAGCCAAAAATAAGTAAATTAATTTAATTTAAAAAAATTTTTTAAATGAAGCAACTTGGGCAAACATTTGTTGGGGCTCCTAATAATCTTTGCTGAGAGGCACTTTATGGACCGCAGGGCAGCTGGCCAGAAGGTGAATTGTCACCAGTGACTTGCTATCAAGAAGGGGCACATACCTAGACTAGACCCCAGGTTCTCAGGAGGGGGCAGTGCAAGCTAATTTCATTCCAAGCTGGAATTCAAAAGAGGCAGACCAGAGAGGATATTTACAAAAGGGTCTTGGCATTAGCAAATTGCTAAATTGAAACGTTTCCAGTCTTAGAAAGAGTCAGGGGCATGAGGTCACTCTGGCTGAGGCTAATCCTTTTATTTTGAACTCTATCAGCACCGGTTTCTGGTTAGAGCCTAGTCTCGGGGAGGTGGATTACTGCGGGGTGCACAACTACTAAGCCCACGTACCACAACTGAAGCCCGTGCGCCTAGAGCCCGGGCTCCACAACAAGAGAAGCCACCGCAATGAGAAGCCCGTGCACCGCAACGAAGAGTAGCCCCCGTTCACTGCAGCTGGAAAAAGCCCTCGCACAGCAATGAAGACCCAATGCAGCCAAAAATAAGTAAATTAATTTAATTTAAAAAAATTTTTTAAATGAAGCAACTTGGGCAAACATTTGTTGGGGCTCCTAATAATCTTTGCTGAGAGGCACTTTATGGACCGCAGGGCAGCTGGCCAGAAGGTGAATTGTCACCAGTGACTTGCTATCAAGAAGGGGCACATACCTAGACTAGACCCCAGGTTCTCAGGAGGGGGCAGTGCAAGCTAATTTCATTCCAAGCTGGAATTCAAAAGAGGCAGACCAGAGAGGATATTTACAAAAGGGTCTTGGCATTAGCAAATTGCTAAATTGAAACGTTTCCAGTCTTAGAAAGAGTCAGGGGCATGAGGTCACTCTGGCTGAGGCTAATCCTTTTATTTTGAACTCTATCAGCACCGGTTTCTGGTTAGAGCCTAGTCTCGGGGAGGTGGATTACTGCGGGGTGGGGGTGGGGGGCTGCTTTTCTTTCCTGCTCTCTTTGCTTTAATGATATTTCCTTCGTACATAGCTGGATTAGGACAAGACTGCAGCTGGCCCTTCCCTTGCCCCCATCCTCCTCCCAGCGAAATCCCACAACATTCCCTGGGAACACTGTTCATGGTTAAGAGTGATAAGCTAGTAAGTTTACTTTGCAAACAGTGTAAAACAAAAAAGGAAATTGACTTTTCGCTCTAACTTGTGGGCCTTAATTGGCACAGTGATTGTCTTATCCTCTGGATGCCCAAGAGAAGAAAGGAGAACTTTACTAAAACTGGGAGCTTCATTCACTCATTCATTCATTCATTTGTTCATTCAGTCATTGCTGTGGCCCTTGGTGCCTCCTGATGGCAGGCAAGGAGATGACCCACCTGTGCGCATGCAAACCCATGCACGTGCACAGACAGGGCTGCTGTGTATTTCTGAGATCAGGGGCCAGTAAACTTTTTCTGTGAAAGGCTAGAGAGTTACTATTTTAGGCTGTGTAGGCTGTGTGTTCTCTGTCTCAACTATTCAAATTTTCCATCGTGGCTTGTAGACAATAGGTTACAAATGGCGTGATTATGTTCTAATAAAACTTTTTTTTTGGTGGCAGCAGTGGGATACGAACCCTCTAATGAAACTTTATTTGTGAAAGCAGATGGCACCAGATATGGCATGCAGGCCTGGTTGGCTGACCCCTGGGCTAGCCACCAACTGCGCTAGTGACTTGGTTTCCTAGGGTGAACTTAGTAACAACAGTCTGCCTATTTCTCTGCACCCCTTCTGTGGTGGGTGTTGGAGAGCCATCTTCCTGGGTCGATACAAGGATGGCAAGGAAGGCAAGCAGGGTAGACCAGATGGCCCCTTGAGATTCCTCCTAGTGCCCACATGCCAAGGTTCAGGCTGGATCAAGAATAAGAGAAATCACTTCCTCAATGTGTCTATTTATGGTCTGGCCTTGGGTGGTGTCTCTACTGGCCTGGGAAGGGTCCTCAGAGATAAGGGGGCACAGAGCCCACCCAGGGCTGGGGCCTTTGCAGCCCGCCTTTTGGATTCTGTTGGTTGTGCCACTTTATAGTGTATATTGATTCATTCAACTCCGTGTTCTTCTCTGTAGCAGGACTCAGTGGAGGTGTGTTGACTACTTGCCAACTACATGTCAGGCCTTGTGCGAGACGTTGCGGGTTCAGAGGAAAAAGACACGGTCCCCAGCTCCAGGAAGCTCACAGAGTAGTAGGGAAAAAGAAAAATAAACAATTACAGCCCAACGTGCTAAGCGTGGTGAGAGCAGTAAGCAAACAGTAGAGTGGAAGGACGAGTTAGCTCCAGGGCTATGGCAGAGGAGGGTGGGGTGATATCCTGTCTCTTTCTGAGGCCGAATTCCAGAGCACAGAGAGCCTCATGGAAGAAAGAACTCACCTCTCGGGGGCCACCTGAGGACCACTGCGCCCTTCACCTGCTTAGAATCCCAGAGCTCTGCGGCAGAGACCTCCCGAGCCCATTTGTAGGAAGGAAGAGCCGTCCATTCAAGGAAAAAACTTCCCCTATTTGCTTCTTACAGCAGTTTTTGTTTATCTCATTATCTCCCAACCTGAAGAACAGGACCATCTGGCATGCGGGCATGTTAACAAGATCATAAATTAGGAAGAGAAATGAAGCCAGATTTCCATAATGGTCACAAGACAGAAATCAACAGCGCTGGGAAGGAACTTGCTGGGAAGGTAGGGTGGGAGGGAGCCGAATGAAGACGCCTCAGCACATCCAGTCTGAATGAAAAACACACATCCAGAGCCATTTAGAAGGAGTGTTTTTCAAAAAGTGCTGGTGAAGCATCTCTCTTCCCTGTCTTTCTCTCCCTTCTCTCCTCTTCCTGTCTTCTGGGTCCTGCCTTAGGAATGGGGCGAGCTTGAATCCCCTCATCCTCATAGGTCGTTCTTACAATTACTGTAATAATTGTGTGAAGACTCCCCCTGTATCTCATTTCACAGGGCGTGTCTCACCCAGTGCACAAGGCCTTGCGAGCTTGGACCAGCGCTCCGGCCACCAGTGTTTCCCTAGATTCTGGATACTTCCCGGGACCCTGTGTCTTGGCTCTGGCAAAGACAGCACCTGTGGGTAATTGATGAGAGAGGGCATCTCCCACCCGGGGCCTGGATGCTGAGAGTGCCCGGTGCACGTGCACAGAGCCTTCCCCTGTGTCACTGCCCGTCAGACTACTCTTGGCTTCTTGGCAGAAAGCTCCTCCCCATCCCCCTGAGTGTATTAAATAAGCATACAGGCGGACCTCCGAGATTGCAGGTTGGGTTCCAGACCACTGCGATAAAGTCACACAAATTCTTTGGTTTCCCAGTGTCTATAAAAGTTACATTATAGTGTAGTCTATTAAGAGTGCCATAGCGTTATGTCTAAAAAAAAAGGTGTAATACCTTAATTTAAAAATACTTTATTGCTAAAAAATGTTCACCATCCTTTGAGCCTTCAGGGAGTCGTAATCTTTTTGCCATAGTAACATCAAAGATCACTGATCACAGATCACCGTAACAGATATAGTAATAATGAAAAAGTTTGAAATATGGTGAGAATTACCAAAATGTGACACCGAGACACGAAGTGAGCAAATGCTCTTGGAAAAACGGCACTGATAGACTTGCTCAAAGCAGAGTTGCCACAGACCTTCAATTTGTAAAAAAAAAAAAAAAAAAAAAAAAAAAAAGCAGTGTCTGCGAAGTACGGTAGAACACTGTCTGTATTAAATACCTCCACTTGTGGTGGCTCTGGACCCCTTACCCTCTTCTGCCCAGCTCCTCCAGTCCTGCCTCTACTTCTTTGGGAAAGCTGGTCTCCTCCCCGACGTATCTTTCCCTTCTTACAAACCTATCCTGATAAAAAAAAATGATTCTAGCTCTGTTTTAAAAATGCGGGGGAGTGGGCGAAAATTTTGTCCCACTGATTACATGTCAGGGAAAACAGTTTGTCCTTTTCAAAAATCAGGAGCATATTTGATAGAACGAAGCTGAAGAAACCAAAGGTATGCTAATTTTAAAGCTGTATGATGGGAGAGGAGGCTGATATTGTGAGGGTAAAAGAATAAACTCTCTTTTTCAATTGGAGAAGTAACATGATAATAGAGTCACCTCTGTGATGTTAGGTAGCATAAGCCTCTAATGCTGCCTGCAAATTTATCTCTGCTCAGTCTCTTTTCAAGGGGCAGTTCACTGACAAATTTTTCAGTTTCTTCCATGACTTTTCACCTATTCAGGCCTTTAAGTTTTTAAAAAGTCAATTTTGATAATTTAAAGTTTCCTAGAAAATTGCTCTTTTTATAAATATATTTTTTAAAAACCTATTTTCTGTATCTGTGGTTTCTTCCCCTATCTTGGTCCTTATTTTGTGTCTTCATATCCCTCTCTCTAGCTCTTTCTCATCACTGGACACTTTCTTTGTGTATTTTATTTGTATTTTGTTTCACCCACAATTCTTGGATCGACCAATCCATTCTGCTTTGTAATTTATTAATTTCTGCTTTTATCTTTATCAGTTATGCCCTGCAAGTTTCCAAGGATTATTTCATTGTATCTTTCTACATTCTGAGATGAATGGGTAGTTCATTTGTTTTCATTCATTTTTATTCAGCAAATGCACTGACCTTTGCTTTATAGCCCAGTATATGATCACATTTTGTAAATGTCCCGTGCTGACTAGAAAAGAAAATACTTTGACTTCTTTGTAGGTTAGTAATGTAAGTATTTAATTATTGAATATTTATGCAGATAACTATGGCCTTATTTATTCTTTGAATTCTGGATTTCTCAAGAAATACTCCCCTTTATGATTTCATCAGTTTTTTTTCAATTCTGACTATTTGGGCTTTAGATATTTTGATGTAATATTATTATGTACATGAAGAGATAGGTCTATTTAGATCTTCATTATGGATTATTTGTTGCATCAGTAAAAAATGACTATCCTATAAATGATTTATCACTTGAATTCTATGCACCACTGCTTTTCTTCCCCCATCATCCGGTATTTTTCTGTCTAGCTCTTAACTTTAAAATTTTTGGAGTAATTATGCTTTAGGTATATTTCTTGTAGGTAAAACAAAGCCAAGTTTTATTTCTTGAACAATTTTGAAAGTCTGTATGTTAACAGTGGAGTTGAATCCATTTATCGTTTTTAATATACATGATCTATTGTTCTTATTTCTGCATTATTATTGTTATTACCATTTTGGTTTTTTGCTTTTATGTTTCCTTGATGCTTATTTCATATCGTTAGCTTTATGGGACCATGTTTATAACCCTATGTTATTTTTAGTTCTACCCCCGTAGTTACTTCCAATTTTACAAATTTGTCAAACCTGTATTTTTTTATATTATCAAAATCAATAACGAAACAGTACCTCATGACTTATATACACATAGGAGGAAAATATTATCACATATTTACATCTTTTCCTCTCTTCTTCCCCGATTTACCTGTTATGCTGTCACATTTGGGGCCCTGTTTAATATTGATAAATGATTATCCTTACATTCTGCTTTTTTTTTTCCTTTCAAGAATCATGATAATTTGCACTGTTTGTAACTGTGTTGCCAATCATATTTCAGGCCTGTTTGTTTACGTGGTCTCCATGGTCACCACCAGGGCCATGGTCTTCTCCTGTGAGCTCGTGAGTCAAGTTTTGGTTGTTAGGTGCACATTCCTAGTGCACATTCTTGTAGAATAAAGCTCTGCATGGTATAGTTTTGGAATTTTTACATCTCTGAGAAAGCCTGTGTATTGCCTTGAAAAGTAAGCGACACCTTGGTTGGCTGGTGTGTTCTTGGTCTTGGATCAAAACCTTTCCCTCCCCTATGCAGCATCCATCTCTCCGTTTCCCTCTCTCTCGCTCTCTTTCCTTTCTTGCTCTCTCTCTCTTTTTCTTTTTTAGCTTTTCAGCTGCTTTCTTCTGGAATTTACATCATCCTATGTTATAGAGATCTTTTCAGTAACTCTAACTTGTGCTCCTTTGTAGATAGCTTTCTTCTTTGTTAGTTCCTTGCCTGAATATTTTCATATATCCATATGTTTAATATACTTCATTCCTAACTCCGCAACAGAGTTACCTTTAAATAAGATCTCAGTTTGGAATAGCCCCAGATGTAGTACCACTGAATTCTCCTTGGGATGACGTAGATGTAGAATTTCCCCTGGGAACCCTTTCTGTTCTCTCCTGGATGCTGTACCCTGCTCAGATCCTAAGCTGGTGTAAGTTTACACGCAACAGTGAACAGCGCTTCGTGGAACCAGGGGAGAGCCTGGTAGGCGGGGCCCTGTGACTTTGGGGTGAACCTGGCCATGTTCTGCTTCTACCAGCAGCTGTCTGGTAGGGCGGCTCATCACCTGCACAACTCCTACTCATTCTTTAGATTACCCATTCATTCAACGTCAGTTCATTGATCCATTCAGCAAATGTTTGAGAATTCGTGCCAGGCACGGTGCTGGGATTAAGACAGAGGAAACAATGTCCCCTTGCCAGGCTTTCATTTCAGGGAGTCAAACAGATTCACCAGTTCCCATCTAGAGACACACGGCACAGGAGTAAACAACCAACCAATAAGCGGATTACAGACCGTGGAAGGGGTCACAAGAGTCAACTGCCCTTATTTTAGATCCAGAGGTTGGTGACATCTTCCTCCGAGGAGGTGACATTTGAGCTGACACACAGACAGTGTGAGGGAGTGGCTCCTGTGAGCACGCCAAATCCACTCTCACCGTCTCCACGATGCGGACCCCAAATCCCCTGATCCTCTGGTTTCCCGCTGGGCTTAGTTAATGGGATCACCAGCAGGAGACTGGAGGCAGGGTGGCCAGCACATCAGCTGGGGTGTATACTCCCCCAGCATGTGCCCATGTGGGTCACTGCCGGTGGGCTCCAGCTCCCGGATATGGCCTTTCCAGACCTCCTCTGGGTTCTGGAACCCACTCTCCCCTTGTCCCCTGAAGTCAGGGATCGCGACGGCTCCCACCGCCGTCAGCCCCCAGGGGCCGCACTGTCCCTTGTTAATGCCTCCAGCTACGCCTGCTCTTTCTTCAAGAACCCGGTTCAGAGGTACCTTTTGCCTCCTGCCTGAAGAGAGTGGCGTGCGATGCCACTGTCCACTGGTCAGGGCAAACCGAAGTTTTCTCTGCCGCTCACCACACATTCCCCAAATGCCGAGTCACGACTTCAGTGCTGACCGAACTGAATCACTGTCTCCCTCATGTCTGCCTCGTTACTCATTTTAACCTTGTTTCACCTGCTCTTGGGGGAGACCGAGGAGGGGAGACCCCTCTGGAAGGCTGGGTCCTGGCTGTTCCCAAGGAGGGTGTGTCATAATCCTTATGAAAGGGAATCCAAACTGAGGGGGGTGGGAGTAACCTTGGAGTCCCCTTAAGGGGGACATTCTTCCTAAGTGGGAGAAGGGGTGGGGAGCATCAGAGGTCCTCTGCACATGCCTCTGGGGACTGAGATGTAGAGGCCACCCCCAAACCCCTTCCCACTGTGTGCTCAAAACCGGCCACTGGAAATGGAGAAACTTCAAGCAGAAACCAGAACAGGTGCTCCAAGGTGGCCCAGCGGCGTGAACAGAGGCTTCGGTCAGAGGTAGCACCTTGACTGTCCAGGATGAGGGGAAGCCAGAGCTGGAAGGGCTGCTGCAGAGGCTGGGGGCAGGGGAGCCCCGTGGAGAGGGAACTGTTTCCCCACCATGCGGTTCAGTCTAGAGCCGCAGCTCTGCTGGGCATCAAGAAGGAGGAGGATGGGCTGGAGGGCAGGGGCTGGAGAGAGGGGTCCAAGAGGGCGGAGATGCTGGGGAGCCTCCCATGAGGCCCATTTGATCCAGGGAGCCAGACACGGGCATCACCTGCTGTTTTCTTCCTTTTTTTTTTTTTTTTTTGTGGTATGCGGGCCTCCCTCTGCTGCGGCCTCTCCCGTTGCCGAGCACAGGCTCCGGACGCGCAGGCTCAGCGGCCATGGCTCACGGGCCCAGCCGCTCCGCGGCATGTGGGATCTTCCCGAACCGGGGCGCGGACCCGGTTCCCCCGCGTCGGCAGGCGGGCTCGCAACCACCGCGCCACCAGGGAAGCCCTCTGCTAGATTTTGTTTTATATATTTTGAAACAGTATTATTAAGCACATGCATATTTAGAAGGTTATTGCTTTCTGGTTGAAATAAAAAACCTTTTGTCAATATATAGGGAGTTCCCCTGCGTCGGCAGGCGGACGCGCAACCACTGCGCCACCAGGGAAGCCCTGTTTTCTTCCTTCTGAGGGACCATGTTAGCTTTCCATTGCGGCTGTAACAAATTGCCACAAACTCAGGCGTCTGCGATGGGTCTCACTGGGCTGAAGTCGTGGTGTTATGGGGCTGTGTTCCTTCTGAGGCTCTAGGGGAGAATCTGTTCTCTTGCCCGGGAAGCTCCTGCATTCTTGGCTCATGGCCCCTTCCTCCACCTTCCAAGCCAGCCATGCAGCATCTTCCAATCTCTCTCTCTGACACACACTCTCCTGCCGCCCTAGGTAAGGACCCTTGTGATTACATTAAACCTGCCCAGATAATCCAGGACCATCTTCCAGTCCTAAATCCCCTTTGCCATGTAGGTACCATGCGCAGGGTTTCAGGGATTAGGACGTGGACATCGTTGGGACCATTATTCTGGTCCACCATCCTCTGCTTGTGCCAGAAGCTCCCTTCTCTCCTTGGGCACCGGAGCCCAAAGAGTCATCTTCAGAGGAAGAGGCAGAAGCCACGACGTCTAAATCAGGACAGGGTGCGGGCTAGGGCCTCTTCAGGGACAGCCTCTCCCAATCCGAAAGGAAATACTGGCCTGATAAACATGAACCAAGACTTGGTTGTTGGGGGCGGGGGGGGCAGCAAGAGGCATCCTCCCTCAGCCTCCGCCCCCGACTCTGGGAGGGGTGGCTCCCCACGATCAAAGGCACTCTCAGCCCTACAACACAAGGAAGCTCGGGATGGGACCCGCCGGGCTGCCCGGGCCTTGTAGGTTCTGACCCCAGCGGGCCAGTGCAGAAAAGTGAGGTCCTTCGTGGTGGGTCCAGGGAATCCCCACCCCCTCCCGAGACACCGACCTACACTGGAGACACGAGCCCGGGCGAGGGGGCGCTGGGCAGTCTGTGATTGCGGCTCTTGGCACCACACTGCCCCTTCTCCTTTTAAAGGAACCGTGGGCTTCCAGCTTCCCCTCTTGGGAATCGGGCTTGGCCTGGCCGGTGCGCTGGCCAATCCAGGCGCTGTCCTGGTGTCCCTCCCTCCGGGAATAACCCTGCGGGTAACAGGGCTCCCCCTCTTTTAAGGTGAGTGTTCAGATGAAAATGGGGCTCCAGCCTTCCTCAGTTCTCACCGTACTAACAGAATCAAGCACAGTAGCCCACTTTCTCGCAAGTCTTTGCATGCAGGCTGTACCCTGGAGGGTGCCCCTGGTCGATTCCATCCCTGACTTATGAAACCTGGGCCTCTCTGTGTGCAGCTTGTCCCTTTGTAACCCAGGTAAGGCACCCGAAGCAGACAGCAGTGCGGCTGCACTCAAACCACAGGCGAGAGAGAGAATCCCTGGCAGCCGCGTGGCCGGCCTTTCAGGGAAGCCAGGGGCATCAAAGAACGGATTTCAAGGCGAGAGCTGCCCTGGGAGGAGGGGCCGGGGCAGGAGGAAAGGGCAGTGAGTGGACCTTGAGTGGAAGCCCAGGGAGTGGGGGGAAGCTGCGTGGAGAAACTCATCTCCCCCCAAGTTGTTGAACTGGGAAAATTGAAAATATAAACCAAATAACGCATCTGTTCTCCGAGGTCCCTTCCAGCTTTAAAATTTTATGCTTTCATAGGCTTTGGGGGAAAAGAATACACCAACCACTAATAGCACGGAGATTTGGAAAGCTTTAAAGATTCTATAAGCTGTGTGGATCAGGAACAAGGATGCTCACTGTACACACGGAAGGTCTGGAGGGAGAGGCAGGACTCGGCTCTCCATTATCTGAAGGGAGCTTATCCAGAGCAAAGCCCACTTTCAGGAGGCACCCACATGGCATCAATTCTGCCGAACTAAGCTCTTGGAACATGGATATTGTTTTCCTCTTATACCAACAGAAGCTGCAAGAAGAGGTGCTCTAATCCATCATATAGTCCCACTCCCCAAAGAAGTAACCACTGGTTAAGACAGGGAGCAAAGGCTTCCCTTGTTAGAAGCCCTGATGAGACCTGGTTGGAGGCTCTGAACTGCATTACGGTTGACCATATGACCACGGGGATGGCTCCCTCTCCTGCTCCACTTTCCTCTACTTTCCTTCGTTTATGCAGAGACAAAGTCATCTAATAAAAAACAGAAGAGACTGGGGAGTCTTTGAGATCATTGTCATCATGTGGTCAAGGAGACAAAAATTAGAGATGATCTTATAATCCATAAATTGGGGAAAGGGTGGCCTCTACTCGAAGTTAAATGTATGTTGAGTGTGTGTGTGTCTGTGCACATGCACACCCTGCTAGTCCATAAACCCTCTGAGGGCAGAGATCACCTCTAGCTTGTTCATCAATATAACCCTGAGGCCAAGAGCAGTACCTGGACATAGGAGATGCCCAATAAATACTCACTGAATGAGTGAATGAATGAATGAATGAAATAGGAGGGGGGAAAAAGAAATCTTCCTATCCATAGGAAGTAACTTTGAATGGCTTGCACATACATCTTGGTAATGTTCCCCATGAGACCACTGAAACTAGCCAGAGGGATAGTCCATGTTAAAGAAAAACCTGTAATTTTTCCAAGGTCTGGGGTTTCCTTGCAGCTGCTGTGAGGGAAGACCCAGAAACACGTTTCTTTGTTTAGAAGGCATTTCGTGATATTTGGGAAATGCACTAGGTAGGCGTAGAAGGGAGAGAAGGGGGTGAAGAGCCAGATCTGCATAAATCAGTCATAACTGAGCAGAAGATGGAAGAAGGACAGGCCAGGGTGCAGGAAGCAAGCTCAGGGGACGTGTGGGCTGGGAGAAGATCCCTGTGGAGGGCAGGGCTCAATGAATGTCTACATTCAATGACGCCTGACATCAGTTTAGAAATTCTTTCCTGCTCTCGGCTTTTATTTTACCCTCTTAACCCCACATTTTCAGAAGAAGTGTTTATAAAACCTTGTGTGTAAGAGGATGCTTTGGAGGATAAACAGAAGGGAAGGATGGATGGGGTCGGGGGTGCATGGTCTAGAGAAAGAGGATGTCTGACAGAGGAGGGAAGACTGATTATGGACAGACACGTGGACATGTAAACTGTAGTGTGACTCAGGAATGGACATGGGTGGGGTGCAAACATACCCGCCGGCTGACTGAATAGTGGGTCCCTAAACATGTCCCCGAAACCTGTGAAAAGTTTACCTTGTATGACAAAAAGGGACTTTGCAAATGTGATTAAGGATCTTTTTGTAAAATTGAAGTATAGTTGACTTTCAATGTTATATTAGTTGGTGTACAACATAATGATTCAATATTTTTATAGATTATACTCCATATAAAGTTATTTTAAAAATTTGGCTAGGGCTTCCCTGGTGGCGCAGTGGTTGAGAGTCCGCCTGCCGATGCAGGGGACGCGGGTTCGTGCCCCGGTCCGGGAAGATCCCACGTGCCGCGGAGCGGCTGGGCCCGTGAGCCATGGTCGCTGAGCCTGCATGTCCGGAGCCTGTGCTCCACAACGGGAGAGGCCACAACAGTGAGAGGCCCTCGTACCGCAAAAAAAAAAAAAAAAAAAAAAAAAAAAATTGGCTATATTTCCTCTGCTGTACATTGCATCCTTGTATCTTATTTATTTTTTACCTAGTAGTTTGTACGTCTTAATCCCCTTCACCTATCTTGCCCCTCTCCCCACTGGGAACTACTAGTTTGTTCTCTGTAGCCGTAAGTCTGTTTCTGTTTTGTTATACTCTTTTGTTTTATTTTTTTAGATTCTACATATAAGTGAAAACATACAGTATTTGTCTTTTTCTGTCTGACTTATTTCACTCAGCATAATACCCTCTAGGTCCATTCATGTTGTTGCAAACAGCAGAATTTCATTCTTTTTTTACGGCTGAGTAATGTTCCATTGTATATATATACCACATCTTCTTTACCCTTTCATCTGCTGATAGACACTTAGGTTGCTTCCATATCTTGAACATTGTAAATAAGGATCCTGAGATGGCAAGATTGCTCTGGGCTATCTGGGTGGGCCCAATGTAATCACGGGGTACTTTTAAGAGGGACACAGGAAGGTTAGAGTCAGAGAAGTGGATGTGATGATGGAAACAGAGCTTGGAGTCATGTGGTCACAAGCCAAGGGATGCAGTCAGCCTCTAGAAGCTGGCAAAGGCGAGAATTCTCCCCTAAAGCCTCCAGAAGGAACCCAGCCCCATAACACCTTGATTTTAGCCCAGTGACACCTATTTTGGACTTCAGACCACAAGAACTCTAAGATCAGTGTGAGTTGTTTCAAGCCACTAAGTTTGCCATTTGTTCCAGCAGCTATAGGAAACTAATACCATATTTTTCCACAGAGAGCTAGGAAAAGCTCACCCTTCAGAGACGGGAGGCAGATGGCAGGGTTCAGATGAATATATGGGGAAGGGTTGGTAAGTTCTGATCACGTGAACATTCTGGTTCAGTAATAGGTAGTTCAATGTGGCTTCCTTTCCCCCATCTTAATTCTACACACCAGAGACCCATGAAAAAGCTAGGGCTTGGGGGCTGAGGGAGATGGGAACTGTCATTCACAACATGCAGCCTCTAACCTCTCCATCAGCCATCCTCCACCAGTATCCCAGGTAGGAAAGGACTGATTGGCAAGTCCAATGAGTAGACCATTGAGCAGAAAGGCAGGTCCTAAAGTTGCTGAGCTGGGTGGGACCTACATCCAATCTTGCCTCATCACAGATGAGGAGCTGAGGTGCAGATTAGCGACCTGTCCAAGTTCAAAGAGCAAGTACAGAGCAGAGGAGGAATCGGAACCTCAGTCTGCTCACTTCCAAGCTCTAGAAATGCCCTTGCCCAGGACTGCCCTGGCACAGGCTGTCTGGCCTCTCACCTGAAGGGGACGTTCTGCTGAAGTGCACAGGTGAGCGAGCCAGTCAGGAGCGCCCAGGTGATAATCTGTGACCACAGGGCTACATCATCCTCCGATTCTTTCCCTGACCAGCATCCATGGATAAGGACTTCACTGGTTGGTGGATTCTAAGCCATTCCAGGATCTATGTTGGCATTCTTTTTTTTTTTTTTTTTTTTTTTTGCCGGTACGCGGGCCTCTCACTGTTGTGGCCTCTCCCGTTGCGGAGCACAGGCTCCGGACACGCAGGCTCAGCGGCCATGGCTCACGGGCCCAGCCGCTCCGCGGCACGTGGGATCTTCCCGGACCGGGGCATGAACCCGCGTCCCCTGCATCGGCAGGCGGACTCTCGACCACTGCGCCACCAGGGAAGGCCTCTTCTGTGTTTTTAAAACATAAAAACCTTTTAAAAGATTCATGAAGGGTTTTCACTATTTAAAGGAGTCATTTCGTAAAGTGAGGAATAATAACAGCTATTATTTGTTGAGTGCTTGCTGTCTGCCAAGCCCTGTGTCAGGAGCTTTACAACATTGTCTTGTAGATTCAGCCCCCTTTGGAAGAAGATACCATTATTATCTCTATGTTACGGAACTCGCTGGAGGTCCCGCGTCAGCACGTGGTGGAGCCAGCGTTTCATCTGTGGTGTGGTGGCCGCACAGGCCGCTCCTGGCCTGGCACCCCCAGTCCACCCTGAATCTGCCTGCTGCCCACGGCGCCTTCCTCTCTCGACTACACCATTCAATGGCCTCCTAGTTGATGGCTGTGCCCCGCATCTTCCTCCCTGAAATTCAGTCTCCATAGAGCTGCCAAACTGATCTTTTAAAAAACATTAATTTAGATAATTCCCTGGCAGTCCAGTGGTTGGGACTCCACGCTTTCACTGCCAAGGGCCTGGGTTCAATCCCTGGTCCGGGAACTAAGATCCTGCAAGCCGTGCAGAGCGGCCAAAACAAACAAAAAACATTGATTTAATCACGCCACGCCCCTGCTTCACATCCTCCCATTGCCCTTGGAATAAAATCCGAATTCCTTGATGCTCCTTGGAGTTCAGTTCCTAGAACAAGGCACGCACCCCCCGCCTTGGGGCCTTTATGCTTTCAGCTCATCTGTGCAGAGAGCACTTTCTTTGCCTTGCACAGGCTGGCTTCCTCTTGGCTACTGCATCTCAGTTTAAATGACTTCCCCTCGGAAAGGCCAAACCTGATCTCTCCGAGTAGGCCCACCTTATTATTCTCCTCCACACATCCCTGTTGATTTCTGTCACTGAATTTACACAATGTGTAATTAACTAAACTAATTATTTTGTTTACTTATCATCCTTCTCCCTCTACTAAACAAGGGCACGACCCCTCTTTCTCAAATTCATTGCTGTGTCCCCGGCACCTAGCACAATGCTGAGATCTAGCAGGTGTTCAACAAATTCAGTGTCAAATGAATGAGCTGGTTCCGAAAATGACATAGGGTGTTACAGTTGACAAAACGCTGTCAGTCGTATTTATTTTCTCCAGAAGGAGGGACGTCAAAGGGAGCTTCATGGAGGGTTGTGTAACCGTCGGCAGTGATGCTGGTGGAGGCTACAGAGAAGACCCTGATGATAACGTCACCCATCATCAGCCAAACGGCTCTCCATCCTGGGTCCAGCTGGAGGGGTGGGAGATTCAGAGGTTGTCTGATCCACTGCCAGGGGCTACTTGGTAGACAGCTGGGTTAAGACGAGAATCTGTGATCTTGGAACACCTCTTGGCCCCCCGTGGGGAGAAACCCTTCCTGGTGGCATCCTTAGCTAGCATGCATCCTTGCTGGATAAGCCGTTCTTCCTCCAGGGCATGCCTTACACATCATAGATTCACGGCGGACTTTGCCCTCTTCCTCAGCGGGAAGCAGAAAGAAGGACGGGAGGGGGGGAATGAGCTTTAATCCCTGTTCTCTGTCCCCTTGTCCCATTTCTCTGAACTTGCTGGTCTCTTTTTCCCTTTTGTGTGGCTCTGCCTGAAATAATTGTTTTATTTCTCTAAAGTTCGCTCATTTCCAGTTGTCCGCCAACATCAACACAACTGTGAACTGCGTCTGTATTTACACTTTTGGATGGAGACTTGCATTAAGTATATTTTCTTATTTTCCGTATTCTTGACGCTCTGGCGTCTGATGCCATGCTGAGCAGGGGAAGGTACTGCCCCTCTGGGGTTTGCTAATTCTTAGCAATAGTGAGTGACTCGCCTGTGGGCACACATTTCATATGCAAATTAGCCAATTCAGAGCCCACATCCCCGTCCCCCCTTCTCCTCTGTGGTCTCTTACACTCTGGACCACTATCCACCTGCCTTAATCACTGGAGGGCCAGGTACCGGACAACTAGGAATGGCCCCTATGCCTCAAAGCCCACTGAAATTATTCAAACTATTCAAATTATTCAAACCTGTTTACGCTGCCTCGCTTTGTCTTTCCTGCAGAAATCACAATAAAGGCTCTCAACCATGCTTCTCCATCATACCCCCTGCCTCCCCACCGACCCCGGTGTTTCCCCTTATGGCCTTTCTTGCGGTAAGGGGAATCTGAGACTATCTAGGGATCTGAGACTATCAAAACTTCTTCCTTCATGACAGCCATTTCCATGTCCCCACGTCTTACTATACCTTACTTATATAAAACAAATCCTAAGTAAATATTAAAAGAAGAGTGTTTTCTATTAAGCTGTGTATCAAAAGATGCTTTTTATATCTATCGTACATGTTTTCATTTTTAAGAGATTCAATTATTTTTAACAGATGCAACACACACTCTTTGGCTATACCAACAGTTCCTAATGAAGACAGAAACCTTGAGATATTGATTCACGAATTAACTGATAAAACTGATGCTGAAAAATACAATGCCTCTATGTTGCAAGCACACTAGCTACCCCAGTCACAATCCATTGATTTTGGCTTTCTGTCCGTCGTTAATTGATTAACACATAGAGACTTGTCACCTCTCTGTAGGCTCAACCACGCCCCGGGGCCAGGAGCAGGACCCACGTCAAGGGGTGGGCTTTCCCTCCTCAAAGCCTAGATGTCTGGTGTTCTCTCGGGACCCTCTTCCCCTCACAGCCGGTCTGGTGGATTATCCAAGTCCTGGATCTGCTCAGAAGGGAGAAGTATAAAAGCTCATCACTCTCTTTTTGTTTCAGCCCCGGATGCAAACATTGCTGGGTTTCGCTGCTAGACTTGGGTCCATCATTTTTACCAAGAAAATCAGATTACAGTGCTGCTTTGGGAGGCTGTCCTGGCGCCTAACCATGCCGATTGCCAGGCGGTGGAAAAGTTCTTCCTTCCTACGTCTGGACAGCCCCCCTTGTGGCCGGCCATGCCCTTCTCTTCCTGCTCTGGCCTCATCGGGCTGGGCATCACCATCCTTCTTGCAGAAAATTTCCACCGACTTGCACATTGTTATGTGTTCTCCTCCGCAATAAATCAAACAGATGGCTTCATCTTTTCCTCACAGGTCCTATTTTCTGGCCTTTAATCATGTTTGTTGCTTAATGTGGGCCGATCCACTGGGCAGCTGATTGTCTGAGACCTCTGCGGCCGAGGCCGTCCACGGGCCCTCCTGAGCTCGTTTGGGTTCTGGGGTTTGATAAGCAATCGCTCCTACCGGCAGGCTGGATATTAAACAGCTGGGGCCTCTCTGCAGCCGTTTCAGGGACTTGCCCAGAAGACAAGGAAGCAATTTCAGAGACAAGAAGCAATTGCTTTAAGGCTCCATCCTGTTCCCTCAAAGTGCTCTGCACGCAGCAAGATGATGGGGGGAAAGAGCCGGGCTCTGTGTTTCAGACTCTGCACCGTTCCTATTATTTCCCACTCACATCACCGGCTCGCTTGACTGGGGCTCCGGAGTGTGGACCTTATCACACACCTCCTTCCTCCTCCAGACACTGAAGGGCACGTAAAAGATAACACACGGGCTGAGTCCAGGTAGAAGAGGGGCCTTCCTTTTTCATTCACTAGACGTTTATCGAGCGTCTATCATGTGCCAGGCATTGTGCTCTACGTGGCAAAGTAAAGATGAAAGATGAATAAGATCCAGATCCTGCCCTCCTGCCCCCATCGACACTGGGGTCTGGTAGACAGACAGACAGATACAAGCAAAGACCTCTTTACCATCGAGGGCAGGCAGTGAGCAATGCGTTATCGGGGCAGGTTATTAATATTCAGGAGGCAGTCCAGAGGAGTACAAGATTCTTTCCGTGGAGGAAGGGAAGGCCTCATGACGGACGGAGCATTTGGCATTGGTCCTGTATTCACGGCGTCTTTCACATATGACTCCATTTAGTTTCCACATCAACCCAATGATGCGGGCAGGGGTTACGCCCATTTGTCAAGTGGGATATCAGGGTTCAGAGAGGTTGACCGACCGAAGGCCACCCGGAGGGAAGGTGGCAGGTCTGCAGGGAGCCTAAGTCCGGGAGCAGTGTTGTACCATCTTGCTCCTCAGGAGAGCAGGGCGGGCCAGGAAAAGGCACTGCACCTCGGGCTGGTTCTCCAGTGGATGCCCAATTGGTACAAGGGCACAAAGGTGGTTTTAGCCCTTAACAAGGGGGCCTGGTCCAGCTTACAAGTTTGCAGAGGGCCTTCTCATCCCGGCTGCATGACCGTCTGCATCCACGGTGCTTTTCCCCCGGGACTATAGATCCTCTCTGCCACAAGGCCTCATCCATCCTCATTAGCTCATGGTCGGCTATGCTCAACAGGGCGTCCACAGAAACAGCTGCTCCTTCAGTGCCTGCTTCCAGAGGGCTCAGAGCTCACTCCTTGGCTCCCATAACCTTCTCTATTCCCCGACACCAAACCCAGAGGAGGGAGACAGACGGACAGGTGATGAGGGCAGTGTCCACCGACTGGCCCTGCAAAGCTTCCCCATCTCACCCACGTAACATCACAACGGGCAGACACTGTCTCCGTCTTACAGATGAGGAAAGGGAAGCCCGAGAAAGTTCTATTATTACCCGAGAGTCTCACTCGTTCGACTTAAGAAGGATAAGCTTTGTCAAGAATTTCTGACAAGCCTTACTTAACCCACGGTCAGTGCTCGGTAAATGCTAGTTGTTGTGTTGATGATGCAGCTTTTGTGAAGCATCAGTATCTCCTCTACCTTTATGGATGGCAATGGAAAACCAGGATCTCCACTAAATTCACGGAGAGCTTCTATTCTGCAAGGGTTGTGGGGGTTAACCTGGGTTGTAACTGCGGTCTGTGCAGATGGGAGTGAAATTCAGAAAAGGCTCATCTGGAAGAGTAGGGGCAGCTAAGGCATAAAGGATCGATGGGTTGGGATTCAGGACAACGGCAGAGAGATGAGTGACAGGGACAGCACTGGGGGGCAAGGGAAGGGGACATGGGCCACAGCCCAGGGAAAGCTGCATGCATTTGAAAGACCACATGTATATAAGGGAGAAGACAGGCCCTATGGAGCTTTTCTGGCATAATAAATATTCAGTTGGTCACCATGAATATTCAACTGGGCAGAGACTGCAGGGGTAGACCCTTGAGGGAGCTGGAACTGACAGGGGGACTGACTTCTTTCAAGAGTCTCCCAGTATCGGGGAGCATATGCCAACAGCACAGCACTGGATGGGGTCATAGGTGGAGGCAAAGGGCTAGGAGCTTCAGCGAAGAGAGGCAGGTGAGTGACAGCTGCCAGGGGCTACGGGTCTGCTGGAAGGACTTGGAAAGCCTTGCTCAGTTGGACAGCCAGGCCACACAGTGGAACTGTGGGTCTTATTATTTTCATTTGTGTGCAACGGTCTACCATCTCTAAGGGGATATTTTCCTGCTTGGCAGGTTCTTATAAAATCACAGAAACATAGCTCTAAAGAGAAAGTTAAAGACAGACACCGACTCCTTTCGTCCTTAACCGTGTAAGTGTGTGGAGGGGGGGCAGGGCCGTTGGTGGGGACCAAGGGGGCAGGCCCCTGCCTACCTCCAGAAGGATATCCTCAAGATTGTACCCTCTACTTACTGGCTTCTGAGAACAATTTCATCAGAGGACATGGCTCTGTAGCTACAAAATGAAGTTTGTGAAAAACTGCTCTCGCATCCCCAGGTATCACTTTATGGAGGTGGATGCCAGGAGCCAGGGAAGGCAAGAGTCTTGCTTCAGGGCTTCCCTGGTGGCGCAGTGGTTGAGAGTCCGCCTGCCGATGCAGGGGACACAGGTTCGTGCCCCGGTCCGGGAGGATCCCACATGCCGCGGGGCGGCTGGGCCCGTGAGCCATGGCCGCTGAGCCTGTGCGTCCGGAGACTGTGCTCCGCAGCGGGAGAGGCCACAACAGTGAGAGGCCTGCGTACCGCAAAAAAAAAAAAAAAAAAAAAAAGGAGTCTTGCTTCAGTGACAGAATCCAGGCTGAGACATAGTTCCACTCACTCTAGTCCAGTTTCTGCTCTTTTTGCTGTGTCTGCAAAAGAGGATGTTCATGGGGCCGCCGCCAGCTCTCTTGGTGCCTTTGGGTGAATTAGGAAAAGGGGGGTGCCCCTGGGTGCTCACAGCCCCAGCGAGCAAAAAGCCCTTCTGCCAGGTGCCTCTGGGTACAGCACAGCCAGTAGAACCCTATGTGATGACAAATGAGAAGTGGGTCTGGGGCTTCCCTGGTGGCACAGCGGTTAAGAATCCACCTGCCAGTGCAGGGGACACGGGTTCGAGCCCTGGTCCGGGAAGATCCCACATGCCGCGGAGAAACGAAGCCCGTGCGCCACAACTACTGAGCCTGCGCTCTAGAGCTCGCGAGCCACAATTACTGAGCCCGCGAGCCACAACTACTGAGCCCACGAGCCACAACTACTGAGCCTGCGCTCTAGAGCCCGCGAGCCACAACTACTGAGCCCACGTGCTGCAACTACTGAAGCCCGTGTGCCTAGAGCCCGTGCTTCGCAGCAAAAGAAGCCACCACAGTGAGAAGCCCGCACACCGCAACGAAGAGTAGCCCCTGCTCGCCGCAACTAGAGAAAGCCTGCACAGCAACAAAGACTCGACGCAGCCAAAATAAATAAATAAATAAATTAATTAATTAATTAAATTTTTTTTAAAAAGAGGTGGGTCTTGGGGGGGCTAGGGTGCCATTGACGTAGGCTCCTTCCTCCTTCCAGTCTTCCATCTCCCAGTCACTCACTTTTTAAAAATGTGCATTTAGTAAATGTCTCCTGTATGCACAGTGACACTTTCCTGACTCTTCTGGTATAAAACTCCACTGGAAAGGTAAAGGGATGAGTTTATACTGACAAAGGGCTTTTCCAACCACAACAACTTTAACCTACTAAGGTGAGGGTAAGAGACTGGCAGAGACTGTGATACTTAGAAGAGGTGAGTGAGGGTGAAGGTGCTTTTAAGCCATCGTGGACTCCTCCTCCTTTGGATTTCTGCTGTCAAACTGCAATGCTTCATGCTCAGAGGGAGAAGATGGGTTAGCTCTGAACAGCAGTGATCTGGAGAATATCTTCAAATGATGCTTATGGTTTTGAGGGCAGGGAGACTCCTAAGAACTTTCTGATGGCAAGAAGGGTCTGGAAGTGGTCCATCACCACAGACTCAAACAGCTCCCAATGCACTGCCCTGACGGGGGGAGGGGTAGACCCTTCAGAAATGGAATGCAAGCCCCTCCCATGGTTTCTGTGCAGGGTGGTTGGGAATGTCAGGGAGAGAGAACTCTACAGTGGGATGAGAACCGTCACTTCTGGCCTCTTCTGGGGGCAAACTATGGAGGTCTGTGTGCTGTTCTCATGAAGAACGTCATTTGGTGCAATGCTTCTGTTTGTACATTCTTTCATTCTTTGAATATTCTTAAAACACCTATGTGCCAGCAACTGTCCCAAGTACTAGAGACAGCCTGGATGAGATCCCTGCTTTAAAAAGTCGCTGCAGCTTTAGTTGGGAAGATGTAGATAACAAAAGGGTGAACAAATTAATATAAAAATAAACAGTTCAGGGGACTTCCCTGGCCGTCCAGTGGTTGGGACTTCACCTTCCAATGCAGGGGGTGCAGGTTTGATCCCTGTTTGGGGGGCTGGGGTCCCACACACCTCATGGCCAAGAAACCAAAAGACATAGAACAGAGGCACTACTGTAACAAGTTCAACAGAGACTTTGAAAATGGTCCACATCAAAAATAAATAAACAGGGCTTCCCTGGTGGCGCAGTGGTTGAGAGTCCGCCTGCCGATGCAGGGGACGCGGGTTCGTGCCCCGGTCCGGGAAGATCCCACGTGCCGTGGAGCGGCTGGGCCCGTGAGCCATGGCCGCTGAGCCTGTGCTTCCGGAGCCTGTGCTCTGCGACCGGAGAGGCCACGACGGTGAGAGGCCCGCGTATCGCAAAAAAAAAAAAATAATAAATAAATAAATAAATAAATAAATAAATAAACAGTTCAGATAAGTGCCACAATAGATATAAAAGGGCCTCCTCTGAGAAGGTGGCGTTTAAACTAGGGTGCAGAGAAGCCAACACATGCAGAGCCCAGAGGAGAGCACTCCACAGAGGGGGCAGCCCTGAGGTGGGGGAGAACACAGCTCATGGAACTTAAAGAAGGTCAGCTGATCACGGCTGAGAGAGCGCAGAAGGGAGTGGACAGATGCCTGAGCTGTAGGTAGGGCCCAGACCACCAGGTGCTCTCGAGGCCAAGTGCAATGGAGCACTGATGGGAGGCTTGAAGTGGAAGTTACCTGATACAATCAGTGTCTTAAAAGGATCACTCTGGCTTCTCTTTGGAGCATGGGCTGTAGGAAAAGAGAGCAGAGAGGGTGTGGGAGATGTGTAGCCCAGACACAATGGTGACTTACATCAAGGTGGTGGCAGTGAGGATGGACCAGAATGGACTGTTTGAAGCTATAGTGTGGAGGTCAAACCTTGAAGACTTGCTGATAAATTGAATGTGAGGAGTTATGGAAAGAGAGTGATAAAGAACGATTTCTAGGTTTTGACTTTAAATGTTGAATGGATGGATGACAGCCACTTGGTAAAGTAGTTTGGCTTATTGGTTTATATAAGCCAATATAAGTTATTGGCTTAACTTACAAAATTAAACATAAACATACCAGATGACCCAGAAATCCCACTCCTAGGTATTTACCCAAGAGAAATGAAAACTCGTGTCCAAACAAAAACGTGTGCCCTAAAAGTCCTTCCTCGGGTGAATCAATAAAATCATGGCACATCTTAACCCCTAGTCCCTGGCAACCTCCGACCTGTTCTCTGTCCCTAGAGTTTGGCCCTTTCCAGAATGTCATTTTAATGGAATCATAAGTATGTAACTTTTTGAGACTGGCTTCTCTCCCTCAGCATAACGCCTTTGAGATCCATCCATGCTGTTGTGCGTTTCTCTCGTCCTTTTCTGTTGATCGTCGCCAAGTTTTCCAGGAACATTCCCGACGAAACCAGTTTTAATGTATGTGAATTTAAAAATAAATTTAAAGACGGTTTGGAAGTAGAAAAGGAAAAAGCAAGGGGCAGAATGGAAGAGACATTTTGTGGATTGTTTTACTAAGCCTGAGACGGGGAAGATGGAGGAAGAAACGGATTGGTGGGGTGGGGAGGGAGATGGGGCAGCTGTACGTACATTCCACAGACTCCAGGCTGGTGGGCTTGATTAGGTGTAATGGTGGGTTGAGATCAGCAGCAGGTAAACACTGTCCCTCTGAGGGGCTGTGGAAGGGGAGGAGGGAAACTGCCTGAAGGAGAGGAATTGGACGGAGAGAAATGGGAGTCCAACCTCCCTGAGGCTGCTGGGCTGCCTGGACCCCAGGCTCTTCCTCACCAGGTGTCTGCTCTGTGGCCAGCACTGTCCACGCAGTCAGCCTGGCAAATGACCTTTTCTCATCCACATCTGATCATCTCTGCTGTCCCTGTGCAGGTCTCACCCTGTTTGGGGCCGGCTTTCAGTATCTCTGGGCCTTCCCCGAAATCATTAGCATAGATGAATGAGTCAACACAAGAGGAAGAGAAAGCCTGGAAGGAAGTGAAAGCTGATGCTTGTCTGTGCTCTCGTCCCCAGAAAATTCAAGGAGTGTTTCCTAGAGACCTGGATCCAGAGGGAGGAACAGGAGGAAGTGGAGAAGAAAGAGGAGGAGGGGGAGGGAAAAGGTGCTGGCTCCCCAAGGCTGTTTAAATCTCAGGCCTCCAGTGTGTGTGGTCCCCCTAAATCAAGAGCTAGTGCTGGAAGCAAGACTCAGATTCCTCCCAATTCCATGTTCACAGTGGGGAAAAGTGTATGTATACACGTATCTGCTGCTTTTGAAATATTTCTGCAACAGAGAGCAGGAAAGGATGATACTAAATTGTGAACAGTGATTCCCTTTAGGTGGTACCATTATGGGGGAAAAAAACTTTGATAAAAATGACAAACAGTGAGAACCCTAAGCCATAGATTCAGGGACAGAAACAGGGACAGGGTAAGTCACAGAACCACCAGGAAGCTTTGGTCGCTGCTCTCCGTTCTCTGAATTTCTCTTGTGTCATGGCATCTTACTTTTTCCTTTGGCTATTCTATAATTCATGGGGAAATATTATCTCCTTGTTAGATTCTAGGAAGGATCTTCTACAAACTCTATGAAATGCAGAGTATCTGCTACACTCTCAGATAGAGTAGTTGCTCAATAAAAATGCTACATAAATAGAAAAATGACCAACCATGTCTAACCCAGTGCTGCTCACCAGAAAGATAACACAAGCCACCTATGTAATTTTTGTACTTTCTAGTAGCCACATTAAAAACATTCAAAGAAACAGGCAAAATTAAATTTAATAATACATGTTACCTAATCCCATACATCTAAAATATTATCATTTTCAACCTGTCATCAATATAAAATTATGAAGGTAATATTTCCCATTCTTCATTTGTTTGTACCAACCCTTAAAAATCCCATTTGTATTTTATACTCACAGAACGACTCCATTTGGAAGAGCCACATTTCAAGCGCTCAAAAGCCACACGTGGCCATTGGCTACATTATTGGGCAGCCGTGGTCTAGCCCAAGGCTTGACACGTGGTTGACTGTTGATGTTTTCCGAATGACCACCTAAGGGAGGGACCCGAGGGAGAGATGCTCCTTGGAGGGGTTTGGGAAGTGTCTTTTTTTTTTTTTTTTTGCGGTACGCGGGCCTCTCACTGTTGTGGCCTCTCCCG